>NW_012115032.1:3264155-3415690 GCF_000951035.1 Colobus angolensis palliatus | reverse complement strand
TGCATTTAGGGTTTAGTACATTATGAAGCTTTAGGCATCCACTATCTACTGGGATCTTGGAATTTGTCCCCTGCAGATAAGGGAAAACTATTAGGCAGTACATTCTACTGGCATATGTTACAAAAGGATTGAGATTTTAGAAAGGGAAAGGAGTAACTATGACCTGAAAGCAGTTACAGAAAGCATAGAAGACTCCTCTCCGTAAGCAGGAAGTGTAAACTCATTCACCCTTTGATAGGGCTGCTGGGTAAGCAATATCTTGTGGTCATAGAAGATTATAATTAGATTATGAAGATGAAAATTTCTTTTCAGAGCAGAGTTTGTATCCTGGCTTTATCACTAAATGTACGTTGTCTCCTAGTTACTCAGGTTCTTTGTGCCGTGTTTCTTCATCTCTAATGTGGGAATAATATTAACTAAATTGTCAGATTTCAGTGAAGATTTAAATACATAATATACACAAAGGACATAAAACATTTTCTAACACATAGTGTTAGTGGTGGTAAAATCCCAAATCCCAGTCCTTCATAAACTAACTATATTTGGAGATATGGTCTCTAAAGAGGTAAAATTAAAATGAGGTCATTATAGTGGGCCATAATCCGATAGGAACTGGTATCCTTATGAAAAGAGATTAGGGTGCAGAACATGCACAGAGGGAAGACCATGTGAAGACACAGAGGGGACAAAACAGCCATTTGCATACCAGGGAGAGAGGCCCCAGAAGAAACCTGGAATCCCTTGATATCAAACATCTGATCTTCAAAATCATAAGAAAATAAATGTCTACAGTTTAAGCCATGCAGTCTGTGGCACATTGTTATGACAGCCCTAGCAAACTAATACGATGACCAGCTTGCAAAATTTGTATTTTTTTTTTTTTTTTTTTTTTTAAGGAAAATTTGTATTTTTTTTTTTTTTTTTTTTTTTTTGAGATGGAGTTTCCTTTTTCACCCAGGCTGGAGTGCGGCGGCCTGATCTCAGCTCACTGCAGGCTCCGCCTCCCAGGTTTATGCCATTCTCCTGCCTCAGCCTCCCAAGTAGCTGGGACTACAGGTGCCCACCACCACGCCTGGCTATTTTTTTGCATTTTTAGTAGAGATGTGGTTTCACCGCGTTAGCCAGGATGGTCTCAATCTCCTGACCTCGTGATCCGCCAGCCTAGGCCTCCCAAAGTGTTGGGATTACAGGCACCAGCCACCACGCCCGGCTGCAAAATTTGTGTTTCTGTTTCTGCATTTTGGTCTCTGCTGTACTGAATGTGCTGATTTGGGACTGAAAGAAAATGTTTTCTGTACTGAACCTGAGAGTCTTGACTACTGAACCAACAGACAAATGAATTACTACATTGTAGTAAATGAATTATTACATTGACAGGAGTAATTGACCCTGGTTATTATGAGGAGCCAGGATTGCTTTTACATAATGTGGACAAAGAGAAATACGTCTGAAACTTGGGGAAGTCACTGGGGCATTTCTCCAGGCTTCCCTGCTAATTGAATAGGCAATTGCAGCAACCAGACTGTGAGAAAGCCAAGGCAATCAAGAGCACAGGCCACTCAGATTTGAAAGTGTGTTCGCCAATCAGGCAAGCAAACTAGACTGGCTGCAACTTTGGCTGAGAGCAAAGGGAATCTAGAATGGAAATGAACAAGGGTGAAAATTAATATCATTTATAGCCCTGGGGGTGGTTGCAGCAGCCTATTTCTTCTGTATTTATCCTTTTTTAGAAATTATAGAGAACCACTCTCTTGTAATAGAGTTGGCTACGTGATTTGTGGGGTCCAATGTAAATCGTAAATGTGGGGCCCTGCATTCAAAAAGCAGAAAGAAAATTACAAATACTAAAATATTGTATAGACTTTTTCCCCTCTTTCTTCTTGTCTCTCTCTTGACTGCTCAGGGTGTTTTAAAGTCCCTATTTAAAGTTGTGCTCCTTCTAGTAAGAGGGAATCCCAGGGCAAGTGCAGACATTCGCAGGTGTCAGGGATTTCCCCATAACACAGCATGTGTGTGAGAGACCTACAGGTTGTCGGGTTTGCCCTCCTGCCAGTTGCAGGACCAATACACCCTGAAGGCAGGAGGAGATTGTAAAGTGGTCAGTTTCTCTTTTTCAAAGGCTCTTAGCTCCAGCCACAGAGGATGGGTGACGCCCGGGGATTGCCATCTCTGCAATGGGAAGTACTTGATATCTGGGTTGCGAGTAAGCAAAAGATTCATCCCTGACTAGGTGCCTGCCATGATGCTGCCAGCTAGGACTAGGATTGTTATGCCCTACTCTGAGACACTGTGGGGCATATGACCCAACAACTCTCCCTGCACCTGTGCCCATGCTGTTGCTGGGGGCAAGAGTGGATGATAGTACACAGACCTCCCTCCGTTAATGTGACGTTATCCCTACAGGAGAAGGGCAGGTTGGCAGCAGTGGTCTAAGGGCCAGGGCAGGTAGAGAGAGTCAGGCAGCAGCAGTGCTAATGCTTGGGGAGCAAGCAGCCCAGAGCTCTGCCAAAAGAGGTAGTGGGAGGTGGGATAGTAAAAGAAAAGTAAAGGTTCCTAGTTCCTTTCTCTCCTCCTCCACAACTCCCATATGCTTCATTGATCTATTAGATTTCATTTACAAAATACAAAATCAAAAATAAATTTTTAAGGCAGCAACTGCGCAGCATTGAACTTTACAGGTGAAGCCCTGCTGAGCATGGACTCTGTAAAACTTCACAGGCCACAGGTCAATGAGGCTACCTCTGCCTTTAAGACTGGACTGAATATAAGGCCTGATTGGATCTGAGTGGTTCAAGAGTTGAACTGCAGCCAACATTTGTGTCTTGAATTACACTATTTTGACATGTCTCTGATTTTATCTGCAGTTATGGTTGATAGTTCTGACTAGTGGTACAAAACATAGCTTGATTGTCTATTGCCTATCTCTGCTTTTGTATTTCAGGATCACTTCCACTTCAGGATCATTCCTGAAGACAAAGGAATATGTAGAGCCCATGCACAGTGTGGCATGAAAGTTTGCAGGTGGTGAAGCCCCTGAAGTCATGTGGGATGGGAGCTGGTGGACAAATGCACCGTCTGGAAAACTCTGGAGGCTCATTTCTGAGCAGCATTCTCCATGTTTTCCAGAGATCTTTGTGACAGTGGAATCCTTGGTTTCCACACCATTGTCATATTGACTTTTCCTTCTTTCCCTTTCTTTATTCTTGCTTTCTGGGGTCACCTCCCAAATGAATCTCCTGCACCCAAGTCTTTGCCTCAGACACTGATTTCATGGAATGCAAATTAAGACGTGGGTGATGGAGAATGAGTAGCTAGTGTCATCACTTCTTTTTTTCCAACTATATTCTTCAGTCATTCCCCAGTACCTTCACAATAATTCCTAGCAATTTGATTATGTGAATTTTAGAGTGCTGAATGAAATTCCCAAATATTTATGAGACTTCAAGATACAGGGGGAATAAAACCATCATTTCAAAGCTGTAAACAATGTCCTTTCTTCCAAAAAATGTGGAGATCTTAAACTACCCCTCCATGACACTTTTTGGATTTTTTTTTTTCTGTTTTATTCTGGTATTCTGGGAGAGTCTCCAGAATTATTCTTTTAATCTCAGATGTATAGGTCAAATAAACAAACCATTACTTAGGATGAAAACTTTGAGATAGTAATGGAGATTTAAACTTCTAAGCTCAGTGTTCTTTCAATAATATAGATTGATGTTCATGACTTTTTGAGTCACAGCTTTGTCAATAAAAATTGTGTTGCTCTCTTTGGGAGAAATGTTTCTTTTCCAGATATAGATTGTAACTGCACTGTGCTGCATGCTGATGTTTATTTGTGTGGACATGAATGTTTTCACATTTGAATAGTCACTGGGGCCAGAACTGAGTTCCAGGGAACTGCAGACAAGATGTGTAGCTTGTTCTTTGTCATTGGCCAGAAAAATTACTATTACAAGAACTGAGCTAGGTTTGTTGAAGCTCATGCTGGTTCAAAGATTAATCTCGGTTATATTTTAATGCTTTAATTGATGTCTTACCACCTGAGACAGAAACTTTGCACTCAATCCTTCTCTTATACTAATAAAATGTCATCAACCCATCTATGTGTCCTTTGATGCTGCCTCTAATTAAAAAAAAAACAAAAAACAGTTCCCTTCTTTCTATTTTCTCCCACTCTTTCTTTACTTTAAGCATTTCTCATCTACATTACTCACTATACTTTTATTCTAATTGGTCTTCTTAACTCTGTTCTTGCTTTATCTGACATCCCCACACAGATTAAAATGTCAGGCTGTCAGTTGCCTGGATCAGTGTTGTCTAGTAGAACTCCCTGCTGTGATGGATAGATTCTATATAATCTGTGATGTTCGGTAGAATAGCTACTAGTCACCTGTGACTATTGAGTACTTGAAGTTTGGCTAGTGAGATTAAATAATTGAATTTTAGTTTATTTAATTTCAACTAATTTAAATTTCAAGTTAAATAGAAACATATGGCTGGGGCTACCATATTGAACAGTACAACTGTGGAATGTAAACTCCATGAAGAGATTCTTTCTTAGCCATTGGAGATTGACTATTTTGAGTTGCTCCTAAAATCGCATGACCACATTGCTTTACTGTACTTAATTGCTTTATTGATATAACTCATTCTGCCAGGTTATAGCTTCTTGAGGATAAGGTCATATCCTGAATAGAGCAATAACAATAATCTCAAGAAATACACGTGGATAGAGTGACCATTCATCTGCTCTGTGTTCCTGCTTAAGTCACAGAAAAGTTTCCACCGGTAATTCTGCCATTGGGGAAAAATCGCTGGAAGAACACCCTTTTCCTTTCCTCCATCATGTACTTGCTATTCTTTATTGGGGAAAGATTATGGACTCTGATTACAAAACATTCACTGGGCCACATCATATGTACTATTAGTAGTAGATGAAGGCCAGGTGCAGTGGCTCACACCTGTAATCCCAGCACTTTGGGAGGTCGAGGTGGGACGATCACCTGAGGTCGAGAGTTCAAGACCAGTCAGATGAACATGGAGAAACCTTGTCTCCACTAAAAATACAAAATTAGCCAGGCGTGGTGGTGCATGCCTGTAATCCCAGCTACTCGGGAGGTTGAGGCAGGAGAATCTCTTGAACCCGGGAGGCAGAGGTTGCAGTGAGCCGAGATCATGCCCTTGCACTCCAGCCTGGGCAACAAGAGTGAAACTCTGTCTAAAAAAAAGAAAAAAAAAAATTGGATGTGGTATTACTTTGCCTCAAAGATTGGTAACCAAGAAATAGAAGCAGTCTTTTAGAAAAATCCTTGGGGACTAGAGACTGACTATTCTACTTTCTATTATGACAGAAACTATGTTTGTGAGGTAAGCCACAATCTTCTATATGAAGAATAAATGTATTTGAAATCACCTTTGTATACCTAACTTTAGATGACTTCCAACGTCTTGACTGGGTAGGGGTGGAGGGAGTAGAAAAGATAAGGCTCCAATTTGCTCCCAAATTCAAGCTGCTTCTTCAATTCAGTAATACCAGGAAGCTCTATACTTTACGGGTCATAAGTGCTTTATTTAATTATGATTTGACTCACATTGATTTCTTGTATCTTGTCTCAATTGGTTAAAACCTAGAAGGAAAATTTTTGTGTGTTTGGTATTTTATGTTCTCCAAGATTAATAATTGCTAACATTTAATTTCAGACTTACTTTGTGTCATAAAACATTGGATACTTTATCCCTTCTTTCATTCCAATGATATATATTGATGTCTATGCTGCTCTAAGAACTATGCTAGGTGATAGAGACACGGCAGTCTGCAAAACAAACCTGTTTTCTGCTTTTATGGAGTTTAATATTACAGAGGTAAAGACAGTTAATAAACTTACAATAAGATAGGCAAACAAAATAAATACATATATGTAAGATGTTTTGAAGAAAATAAAGTGCTATGATGAAAAAAGATAGGATGTGGTGGGATACTTTTAGACAAGCTTAGTGGGTAACCCTAGTTACCCACTAAGAATAATCAGAGACCTTAAGAATAAGAATAACAAGCTATAGAAAGTCCTGGGGAGGAGTGTTCCCCACTAAATAAAACAGCAGATCCAATGACCTCAGGTAGATAGTAGCATGAAAATCCGTGCTAAGTGACAGTCTGGAGTAAACTTATTATTGCTCATACTGTAGATGAGGAGGTTGATCATAGAGGTATAAACTGACTTGCCAAAGTCACACAGCTAGTAAGTTGCAAAGCCAGAATTTGAATCATATCTATTGGACCCAGAGTCCATGACGATAGTGAGCATCTAACATAAAAGGTTCCTAAATGAATGAAAAGATAAGTAAATACGTGTTTGAAAATAAATCTATATAGATTATTAAAACTGATCTGGTTGGTCAGAGAAAATATCAGTACTAGTCTTACAAAGGGGACATTATTTAAGTCAAAAGGTCTTGTTAATTATAACCACTGAAGTAATACACGGTTATAATGCTGCCTGAGGATAAGCTTTGGGGACACAAAGATTAGACACCCTTCGATTTTGACAGCCACTTAATATAGTAGTTAAGTGACTTCTTACTATTTTAAAAATTGTTTTCTAAGATAATATCATTGCTTTAGCTATATAGTAGAATTTGTTTAGTGTTTAATCTAGTTTTCCACTTAGTTCATGAAAAAATATATGTCAGATTATGCTATCTCTAGGTCCCACTGTATTATTATTATCAATGTCTTTTACCATCTGTAACTATTATGATCAAGATCTTTGATCTACTGGAAAGAGCTACAATGAAGTTAATCTCTCAGGAGTGATATCTCAGAAAGATTCTCCAGGACTTAGATTAGACCTCGAAAAAATAAGTCAAGGTAGTAGGAGAGTCTTATTACAAATTGTTTACCTACAGGTATAATATGTCACTGGCTAGAGGACATCCAAAGATTACTTTAAGCCAATGATTTGTGACATTTGATTGTCAGGTAGCCCTTTGTGAATTTAATGAAGGCTGTGAGTCATTTCCTTCCAAAATATACGTACAGAAATTATGAAGATTTACAGGGATCTTCAGTTCCCTAAGGCTATCATCCACAGATGTAGATGTTGGTTAACTAAATTTAATAATGCCAGCTTTAATGACTTAGGTTCTAGGTCATTTCTCTAGAAATATCCTTGTGAAATTGACATGCATGTTTTAATTATTTCATTCATTCTCTGTTTTTTTGAGTTTCATATATATGTCTTTTTGAGTTTCACATACTTTTATTTTATACATCTTTCTCTTTTTTCACATTACATATAGCCTTATATTAAGGTCTAAAAACATGTTTATGCATGTGTATGCATGTATATATTTATATGTGTACATATACATGTAGTATATACACATATCTAAAATGCTTTATTGATTTTCAGTCTTATATCTAGCTCCCAGGCTTTTTCCTTAGTCCCTCAGAAAGGATTCAGTATTGTGATGCACTCTTTTCCTCTGAGATACTTACTCTATCAACAGTTCCTTGTTACATGTTTCTATTCTTTCACATGAGTTTCATTGTTCTTTTCCACCTTCCCCCAAGTCTACTGGCTTAAAATATTTGTGTTTTATATAACTTTAATATCAAGTAACACATTCACCAAAATAACAAAGATAATAAATTCAACATCATGGTTCAATTGTTATATAATATTTTATTTTTAATTTAAAAGTTTTTTCTTTTAAGACCAAATTTCTTTTTTTTTTTTTGAGAAGGAGTCTTGCTCTGTCGCCCAGGCTGGAGTGCAGTGGCCAGATCTCAGCTCACTGCAAGCTCCGCCTCCCGGGTTTAGGCCATTCTCCTGCCTCAGCCTCCTGAGTAGCTGGGACTACAGGCGCCCGCCACCTCGCCCGGCTAGTTTTTTGTATTTTTTTAGTAGAGACGGAGTTTTGCCATGTTAGCCAGGATGGTCTCGATCTCCTGACCTCGTGATCCGCCTGTCTCAGCCTCCCAAAGTGCCAGGATTACAGGCTTGAGCCACCGCACCCGGTGACCAAATTTCTTAATATGAGAAATTAATGAAACACAATTCATGTTCCAAAGTGGGTACATTTAATTAACTAATATTTTGTATTTTTTAGGGCCCATCCAACTCCATCCAGATTCATCATACTTGTGCTATTGTACTAGTCCCCAGGAAAATTAGGCATGAGTATGGATGAACTGTTACGCAGATATATTCCATTAAAACAGATGCATCTCTGAGTGGGTTTCTTTTTATCATTGTTCCCCCAGAGTGACACTGATTGAAAAAAATAAGACATTCTTATGGTTAATTTGAGAAGTGTTCATGTGGATGACACTCCACTCTTAGGATTGCCTTGTAGTAGTAGCAATACTTGTTACTAACTAACAGGGTTCTGTGGTTAAGCACTTGGGGAATCATTGAACTAAACCTACTTGAGCCTTTTTATTTGTAAGATTTTTTGTGATGCTCTAAAGAGAATGAGATATAGAGAGTTTTAAAACCACTTTGACTTTGACTTTGGAACAATTTTTCTTAAAGAACAAGGGACATTTACTTTTTGGACCTTCTTCTAAAAAGAGTAAGGACATTAATTTTTTTGGTAGGGAGGGACATTCTTCTACATTATGGATAATCAGGGCCATGTGCTTTAACAGGCCATAAAGGGGAAGCACATGATTAAACATGGAGAATATGCAGCAAATTGCAAGACCTGGGATTAATCACATAATTAGAACATAATATTTCACTTATTCCAGAGCATCAGTCAAGTAAAGGACTGAGAAATCTGCAACCCACTTGTCCTGAGAAAAAAAATTAGGCTTCACATTTGTGACATGTTTTCTTTTATAATGAATATAAATTTTTATTTTGTATATTTGTAGAGCATACAATGATTGAAATCCAGTTGTTTTGTCTCACCTCCATATCTAATATGGTTAGTGCTGTTATTACTTTATAGAATGCACAAGAGATCATTTTCCTTTATTCTTATATCAGAGTGGAAACTCTTCAAGTGTTACGTTTAAAATGTCTATAACAAGAGTTTTATTTTATTTTTTTTTAATGTTCAACATAATTCATGGAAATTTATTTGCTAACATGGCTCAGCGCACCTTATATATAGGCCATATCTTTATTTGGACAATCAGTTAACCATATGCTTTCTTGCTTCTACTTTCACGATAAAAATACACTAGTTGGCAAAATTTTGAATAAAAACGTTGTTTAATGCGAATAATATATTTCTTAGTGTTATAAGATTTGTGTTAAATCCCCACTATAAAAATACTTAAAATAATGTGTTATCGAGCAAGAGTGTCTTTTTGGTTCTGAGTGATATGTTTAATTTTCTAGACTGGTTTCCATGCAGTGGTACCTTTATTTTGTTCTTGCTTTTGTACATTTGCAAGTAATATATCTGAGAAACATATTTGACATGAAATTAATAAAATGCTATGATAAGTTTTAGTGTAGTTGATTGAGGTTAAAGAAAATTTAAAATACAAATTTTAGATGTCTACTTTTGTTTACCATATGTAAAGTAATGTCTTTTATTGGTTAGAAAGTATGGGAAGAGATATAAGTTGTTTCCAAGGTAAGGAGGTCAGTTTGGGTATTCTACTTTTAAAATGCCTACAGTACAGCTGATAAGAGATATTTAGTAAAAAGTTATATATAAGAAGTTGTATGTTACAAAAAAGACAAGGATTGGAGATTTAGTATACAATGCCATACTGAATGTTATTTATTAAAATTGAAGACTGACTTACTTCTATTTCCTAGGGAAAGCATACTGCATGAGATGGGAAGAATATAAAATATGTGATCTCTATTATATCAGCATTTAAAAGGAAGGCAGAATAATATTTTTTAAGTGTAAATGATTGAGAATAAACAACCAGAAAAGTAGGTAAATCAGAAAATGGGTTATTGAATGCCAAGAAAAGGGAATTGAGGAAAGGTCAATATAGTGTGTCATCAAGTCAATGGGCCACAGATGAGACAAATTGAGCCTTTGCTTGCTTTTAAATAATGATAGCACACACAAACAAACTCACCAATCAACCTGTGCTTTCTCTATATGAACTCTGTCTCATCATAATTAAGTAACTGATGAGGGAAAACCAGTCTTTATTAAGATAGTGTGGTAATTAAATGAAAATGAATAGCGAAAAAGTCAGCATTGTGAAATTATTAATGAATAATGATTTGGCAATGATCATCAATTACTCTTAACATCACAAGAAGTCGGTTTGGCTTTAAGTGTGGCCTGATGGAAGTATACAAAACTACCTGTGATGTTTTCTTAAAACCCTCAATCCTGAATCTGACTGAACTTGCAGACCTGACTACTAATTTACCAGAAATGAAGGGAATATAAAAACACGTTAAATGACTAAACAGGAAAGTAACTAATAAAATTTTGGGCATTTTCAAAAAATAAAACAGAAGAAACAGGAGGAAGGAAGAAAGATTATAAATTAACAGAGACTTTATTTGAATACTGATACTAAATTCTGTGAAAAAAAGATGTATAATAAAGCAGGGGAATGCTGATTGGATATCTGAAGATAATTTTAAAATATTGCACATTTTTAGGTGTGTAATGGTATTATAATTAGTTTTAAAATAACCTTTCTACGTTAGAGATACATCTGAGATAATGACTTATAAAATAATTAGATACCTGGGGTTTTTGTTCAGTTCATCATGGAGAAGAGACAGTTGGTAGAGTTGTTAACATAACAAGATTGACATTGAGTTGATAATTGTCGAAGCTGGGTTTCATGTTCAAGGAAATTTATTAAAACTTTATCAAGTTTTATATGTGTTCAAAATTTTCAGTAACATTACGTGAAAGCAAAAATAGAATGAGAGAAAAGATTGCAGTGAAATAAATGAGAAGAAGAGATAAAAAGTGAAGGTAACTCTTTTATATGTTTTGACACTGCAGAAATTGTAGAGTAGGGTATATAAAAATAACATTTACTAAAGAATTATTATGTGCTGGATACTATTTTCAATTCCTCTATGAATATATTCGTAGATTTTTGCTAGTTATGTTCTCATTTAATAGATGAGATACCTCAGGGCTAAGTGCCTAAATGGTTTGCCTAAATTCACACAATTGCTGAGCGACAAAACAGAGTTTGGCATGCTGTCCCCAGAGAACCAGGATGCCTTACTCTCTCACGATGACACAGAGGATAGGTGAAGGGAATCATGGGGAGTGACTGACACGGATATTCAAGAATAGGAACAACTAATGGAATAGTTTCCGAAGCAAGAAAGCTGGAATCATGTGGAACTTAGAGGGAGCGGGGCTATTTGAAAGAGCAGCTGAGATACAGTACTGAAGTACGTGATCTGAGGAAAGTATGTAACTTAGCCATTGCATAGTCTCTTTTCTACTTTTGTTCAAAACAAAAACAGAAGAAATCTCAATTAAAGAACTGTCATGAGAATTAAACGAAAATATATGTGCGAGTATTCAATACATTTTCTGGGAAGTTGTGGGCCTTTAACAGATATTTGTATTATTGTTATAATCCTCACCATTTACATTATATGCCTTAGCCACTAGATTACAGGAACACATTTATAAGTCTTGGAGTTGTTAAAGACTGTCAACTGAGGAGATCCGTGATTTTAATTGTCAACACTATTGAACTTCCAGAGTTTCCTCATTCACAAAAAGAAGATAATAATCCTGGTCCTGTTTAATACACAGAATCCCTTTAAAAATTAAATCAGAAGATATTTGAAGAAATGTTAAGAATTTTATGAATTTCTTCCAAAGTCTCAATATTCAAACAAACAGAGCTAAGATAAAGACAATAGGTCTCCAATTGTTAGCCCAGGGTGTTTTTATTTTTTAAGGAGGAGCAAGCTTCTTTCTTGATATTTTTTCTGCATTTTCATACATAACAATTTTTGTCTTCCCAGAGCACATGAACACTTGTTGCCAAAAACATCATCTCATCTCTAGCATCAAAGATATGATGGAAGATGTCTGTATGTTACGACATGGAAATTCATGGCAAGCCCACTACATGATGTTTTATAGGATATTCACTATCTAATACTCAGATGGGGTGCAATTATATCAAGATAATTAGAACGCCCAATGGCTCCAGGATATAAAAGATCCTCATACTGGCATGTTGACTTATTCTTGCAGAACAGTCCAAGAACTAATTTTAAATTGTCAGTTTATTTGTTTCCCACCTAATCTATAATATTTCTAATTTCAAACATATAGTAACAGCTTAGAATATTTTATTTGGGAGTCTTAAGGGTACAAATTTATTTAGAAAAAGTGTAAAGGAGTTCACCTTGAAGCTATATATTCATTGGAAGAAGATTTTTATTTATTTATTTTTTTCCTCTGGAGCCTAAGATAAAGCTACTGAAAATTATGAAGGAAGAGGATGGACTGACTATAGTCTTCCCTATAAACATTGTGTGATCACTTTTTTGAACGTCCCAAGTTTTTTGGTGAGTTTGTGAAAAATTTTTAAGTGAACTCCTAGCCAAAACATGGGGGCTCACTTCCAATTCTATATCATTTAAAATTAAATAAATAGGCATTGCCAGATCTCTCTAGCCCCCATAATAGAAAATATCAGAAGTTTATCTTTTTCCTATTTTTTTGCACATACCAAAGCCAAATCTCCAAAGATTTATAAGGCTCACTCAGAAACAGGCCATATCACAGTTACTTGGTTAGAATCTCTTGTATTGCATACAGACATCTGATTTGCCTTTATCAGGCTTTTCTCCAAAGAAACAGAATTTGGACACTGAAGTCTATGGACTGGCTGGTGAAGAAAGAAAAGATAATGGTGTACTTTCTTCCATTTTATCTTCTCATATTAAAATAATATATTCTTTTTTTTTCTTAGAAATTAGTGTGACAAAAAAGGTGTAAGCAGACAATCTGAGGAAGAGATATAAATCAAACCCAGAAGTAGATTTGTGTATATCAGCAACTATAGCAATAGATGGCATTATTCCAGAGAACAGAGTCCAATCAAGGATATCATTTCTTGGCACCTTAAGGTAGATAGGAGGTCTCTGACCTTCACTTAGAGGCTAGGGTCTAAGAAGGATCTTTCATACATACCTCCTAAAACAGAAACTCTTCAGTGAAATTAGAACATGTAAACCACATCGGAACTGAAACTTAACTTCTCAGTTCTAGCGAAGAGATCATGTTCTCCTAATGGAGAAATTATCTCATACTGTGAACTTGAAAGTATTATTCGCTCACACTGGCTGTACCTGTGTTGAGATCATATTTACATTGCTGAGTAAACAAACCTGGTGCTTCTCGTCGAAGATATCGACTTACTCTTTTTTGAGTGTGTGAGTTTTAAAGATTGATTGATTGATTACATGAGTTAAATACATGGATGAAAATGCTTGTTGCTCATGATAAATATTTCTTATCAGCATGGTTTGAGACATTTATCATGTCAACCAATACTATGAACCATATAAATAATATTAAAGTACATACTTTAGAAATAAGGGAAAGTGAAAAAAAAAATAAAATCATAATCTCCTGGCTGACTTTTAAAGTTATCTATAAATTATAAAACACATTTATAGATAAATATTTAGAGCCCTGTTTAGATGGGAATAGCGTTTGGATATGTGCCCCACCAAAATCTCATGTTGAAATGTAATCCCCAATGCTGGAGGGAGGGCCTGGTGGGAGGTGATTGGATCATGGGGGTGATTTCTCATGGTTTAACACCATCCCCATTTGGTGCTGCCCTCATGGTATTAAGTTGTACTGAGATCTGGTTGTTTAAAATTGTGTGGCACCTCCCTACAGCCTTGCTTCTGCACCTGTCATGTAAGTCCTGCTTGCTTTCCCTTCACCTTCGGCTATGACTGAGCTTCCTGAGGCCTCCCTAGAAGTCAAGTAGATGCTAGCTTCATGCTTCCTGTACAGCCTGAAGAATGGTTTTTGTTAGGAGCAGTGTAAGAAACCATGATTTTTTGGAAACACATAATCAAATTTCTACTTGTCATCTAATTGAGGAAAGAGGCCTAGACCAAACCCTGAACACCTGCAAAATCTCTTTGAATGTATAAGTTACGCTAACTAAAGTTGTTTACCCGTGGTGAGTGTATTTCATCTCTTGAAGTAACCTGCCACATATAAGCAGTGTTTAATTTTAAAAAGTCTTTTTTTGTTACTCATTTTAGTCAACTTTAACATGAGATTTGTTGTTGGATTTTATGATCATAATAAAAATGCTAATTAATAGAGAATTTTTCTTTTTGTTTAAAAATTCAATATCACAAAATTGGATTCTTAACTAATTTCTACTTTCTGGAAACATACATCACTTGGAAATGTCAAATTGAAAATAATCATCACATCACATATCTTAATATTTTTCATAATCAATATTTTTAAAAAGTAAAGAATAAAATGTAAGAACAAATAACTCTTGCTTTGTAAAAACATTTATCCATATATTAGCATTTCTGTCAGCTTCATCTGACTTACTATTTTTTAACCTGCTAAATAAAATAAAATTACATTTAATATGTTATGTACAACTCTGCCTGATTTAAATAGCTACTGTGGGTTTTCATAAAGATAAAATTATTTATTTTATGTTGGATGTAGTAAGAACTTGGTAACCAATCTCTTGTAGATGTCAAGGTTCTGTAAGTGAAATTCAGGTATTATAGCTGAAAATAACCAACAAATATTATTTGCAATTTCCTGAGCTTGTAGTTGCAGACACTATGACCTATATTAAAAAAAATCCTGAATTAGATCGTGTTGCTACTCAGTGGCAGAATAATAAATAAGGAAAACTATTTTTGATTGCCAAAGTTTGGCTTATTCCAAAAGCTGAACATGTTAGAGGTGTATTCAGTCAGACCCTGGTTTCTACCCAATGTTGACACTTTGCTTGTTGTAAACGTGCAATTCATTGTTTCCTGATGACTCTCAGTCCTTGTGTCAATTAAGCCAGAATGTTGGAATAAATGATACTATCATCTCAATAGCATGGGCAACAGTGTAGAATCAGAATTGTGTGATGAGAAGTTCATAGTTTTACTCTCAAATAAATGTGGATTTCATCCAGCCTTTGAAGAGCAGTCAGGCCTTGGGCAAATTTTCGACAGCTTTAAGCTGTTTTTCCTTCATCATTAAAGTGGAATCAATAATATGTCTCTCAAAGGTAAAAGTGGAAAGTTCAAATACAGAATGGTGTATTCTCATTAAATGCTAACGTGTTCACTACCACTTCATCCTTTCTACCTGGTCATGTAATCTTTACTTCTGAAAAAAAGCAGAGGCAAAAATATAGTCTACCTAGTGGCAAAGAACTCAGAATTATTTACATACAATATATACTAAAATGTTAAACAATATCATTTGTAGTAGTTATTTTATACGTATGCAAAGGAGTTGTGGATTATTTCCATAGGCATGATGATGTCACATATTGTAATATAAATGCAAACAACTACAAATATTTATTTCCTTGAATACAGTGAATTGTTTGCTATGCCTTTTACAAAAAGAGACCAATGTGATACAATACTTACACAAAAAGAGGGAGGTGTTTGTACTAAATGACACCTCTTCTTGTGACAATGAAACTCTTCTGCTCTTTGCCGTAAGCACACGTATGGTGATGAGAAAGTCTTGGGCTGATGCTGATCTTTTTTGTTTGTTTGTTTCCAAGATAGTGTGCATAGTTTTCTGTTTTCTCCAAATAATATATTACACTGTCACTAATCAACTTCTAATTAGATTTTGACATGGTAATGCACCTGTTCTACAATCTCAGTGTCAATCTCCATATGCAAAAATTATTTAAATGCAGGCTCATGAGTATGTTTTTGAAGAAAATGGATGCTGATGGCCTTTAAAATATTTAGCATAATCAGTTGAAACATTTTTATTAGAAGTAACTGAAATCATCACACAAAGGCTATAAGTTTAAACTCTCCGGAGAGGGTCAAGCATGACAATCGGATGTAACTGTATTCAAATATTTTTTTATTTTCTGAAAAAATATAAAATTTCATATCTTACACTACAAAAAACATGTACACAAACCAAATGCACTTAAAGGTTCAAATGAGAAAAAATACAGAAATCCTAATCCTTCTTTAAATTAACTGTGAGGCAGGGACTTGAGATAACCTGTTGTATATCACAGAGTAAGATATGCTATAGAGCTGCTTCTGACATGACTGAAACTAAGAGATTTTGATAAAAATACTAACAAATGACTGAGTCTAAGTATTCTCAGACTTTTATAAATGCAGTTTACACAATTTTTAATAATTGACTATAAAACTACAGCAGCCTAAAGAGCCATAGATATGCTGACCACTGAAACTTCTACTGTTAATACATTTCTCAGCCTGAATAAACATGACATTTTGCCACATTCAATTTTCTCCATTAAGGTTTAGAAGAAACAAACAACATTTGATTCTGATTATTATAAACAGATTTTTTTTCTTTTAAAAGAATTGATGTCTGCTTCTAAGCAATGATTACGTGGTAATTCTGAACAAGAACATTCAATCATTTGTGTGTGAAAAGATTTCTTCATAAATTAATAAGAAAGGAAAAGAAAGTTCTTATCTATTTCTCTTTTGATACACTACTATATAATTAACAGCGTAACACAGAAAATTATTCAATGTAACCAGCTGTACTACAGAGTTGAAAAAATGATGACTTACTCTACTTATTAATGTCAAATAAAGCTAGCATTTTGATTCAAGTTATTCATCATCATCATCATCATCAGGATCATCGTCATATTGTATCTACTTTTTACTTACTTTGAAGTTAAATATCTGGCAGGACGTTAGTAAAAGACAGTTTAGTATCACACTTGTCTTTCTTTTTTTTCTTATTTTTAGGAAGAACAAAATGAGAAAAGGACCTTATTCTACTATGTAATATAATACATCCGGTAAATTTCTAACACCTGACTCAAATAGTGTTTGTCCTTCAATGCACCTTTATAGCCAAAAATGTCTTCCAAAGGTAAATATCTGTGCTTGTGCTTCTGAGAGCCCACTTTACATGGCATAAATAATGATGTTAAAAATATTTTACTTTCAAATAGAGATTAAGTAGCAGACATGCAAACACACAAGTGCTCAAATGATATTAATTTTCCATTTTAAACTTGAACCATGAAACTCTGTCTTTACTTTTTCACACTGGTCAAAACTTTTACAAACTGAATTAAGGGTATTCTGTACTGTTTAGGCAACTCTGAAACCAGTAATGCTGGCCACACTTAAGTTTAGATAAAATATTGGAATATAGTTTTTACAGTAATTTTACAATCTTAGAATACTGACTTGGTAATTAAAATACAAGAAATGAAAAATCATGCACATTATAATTTTAAAAATATGGGAAAATCAAAATCTTTACATTTCTACATAGAAATAATATATTACAAAAATAGCAACTGACTGTATTAATAATATGCATGAGCAAATGACAAGATTAGAAACAAATTATGATTAGTCAAAGTAGTAACTGAGTGACTTCAAGCATCAGTCTGTTGAAAATTATTTCCTGTACCGATTTTTCAAAGGCCAATACTGTGAAAGAGTCATGTCCCTTAAGATGTTGCTACTGGCAGTTATAATATCATTATGTATTATTTGCAAAATCTATTGTATGTATTAAAATTGTCATGTCTGTGCTTTATTTTTGGTAGTCTGGTGGGTGACAAAATAAAGCAACAGAATAAGAAATCGCACAATCAAGATTTGTTAAACTTTGCCTTGGATTATGGCCTCACTACATTTTACTAGAGTTACTCCTCTCCTTGTTCGCTTTCTCACATTTGAAGATGAGACTGGCATTTTTCAATTGGTGGTATATAAAATAGAAAAGAAATATTTTAAAAAGACATTCCTTCCTCTTTTTTAGGGAAAGTACTTTTTGTTTGACAGTCTCTTTATTCATTCTAAAGTCATATTAACCTTCCTTAGAAATCCTCAACCAAATTGAGATGCAAAAGAAAACTATGTGGCTATTTGACTTTCCTTTCAATTTACTTTCCAAAATGATCACCAAGATTGCAAAGAAGACAAATAAATTTGATCCAAATTAATTTATATTCTTCTTTTGTTAAAAAGAGAAAATCTATATTGTAACTTAAAGTTCTAGTCACTTAGATATACTCCACCCTGACCTCACAATTATCTTTCAGCATATAAAGTTGGAAAACAATGTAGAAAATATTTTTGTTATGTCTAAGCAATTGTGGCAAATTCGTCAGCCCTAAAGAATATGATAATTTTCCTTTTGAATCAATAAGGCTTTCATTTTGAAGTTTCTCAATTGTTACTTTATCACTTAGATTTGAATATTTCTATAAAATTCAATAAAGTGCAACACAATCTCCATTTATTTTGTATAAAAGTAATTTGTTTCATTAATTTTCTGTTTATTGAAATGAACAAATGCATCTTTAATAATGGTGATGCCTATTTATGATTTTATCAAGAAAATATTAAATTCACATCTCTGGAAATTTCACTAAACTAATAGATTATATGTTTGCAGCACAGTTTGTGTGGACCCATGGTATATAGCCCTTATTATTATGAGAACTGAATATATCATTTGAAAATTGTTTAGATCTTTGTTGTTGTTTTGATGCTTCCTGGTTCTTTAGAAAAGAGGTACTTTACTGCTTAAGTAAAGGGTGGGCAGAATAGGAAGGAGTTATTTCTCAAAATTTATTCTTATGTACGTTAACGTTCAAGTAAAACAAGTGCTTGGAAAACAGAATATCATTAATATAATGTGACTATATTTCTGAGAAATTTCATTAATCCAGGTTTCTCTGATCTACTGTATTAATAACATTGATAATCATGAGTAGGCTGTATTTTATTTAAATGCTCTGCTTTTTAAATAATCACATGACATTCCATAATTTTTATAAAGTGTAATAATACAAAAATGTTGGTTATCTCAGGAGCTCAATTTTGTACAATTTCTAATACACTGCATAATTTGTATCACCAATATAAGTCTTCATCATGTGTGGTATATAGAGCATACATAGAAGATATGTTATATTCCTTAATAAGTCTAATTACATAATACCTTGGATTGTTTCATTAAAATAAACTCAATGCTATGTAACTGAATATAAAATGAAATTAACAAATGAATAAACATCCATTACAAATAAAACTTGTCAATTCTTGAAATAAAATTCTGAAGGGAAAGAAGCATATATATATATATATATTTATGTGTGTGTACATATATATGTATATATTTGTCATAATCCCATTGCTGCCTTAGAGTCAAAATTCCTAGAACTGAGTCAAAATGGGAATGGTTACAAAGGATTAACACTTAAGGGTGATGCTTCATGCTATGTGCCTGGATTTACCAACATTAACAGAAGCCTGCACAGTTAAATCTTTCTACATCCTGCTGAAAATGTGCCCTTCGGTGTCAACTTTGCTTGACAAGATACTTTTTAGGACTCAGAAAGGTGAAATTTCTTACAGGGGTACAAGATTAATGACTACAAGAACTGCATTGTCACTGATATCACAAAGTGTTTTTAAGAAGCCAAAGGGGATTTAGTCTTATACACATTTCCTTTTAGTGAATAAAGAGATTAGCTTTTGGACGCACGAGAGGAAAAGAGACACAAGCTTGTGTTAAATTTTGTTTTACTGCTTCCCTATTTCTCCTATTCATGTTACATTCTGGAACACTTGCTCCTACATGTTGCTAAAATTAAAACACTATTAGAAATGCAAGCAGAATGGTAACACACACATGTGCAAGCAAACACACACACAACTCCGTCTTAAATCAGTTCCTGGGTATATTGCAAATTATACAGTATATACACATTTATTACTTAATAATCTCTAGAAGAGCAACTAAAAGTAAATTTTATAACACAAAAAATAAATATACACCCTGTATTGTACTTTTTCTTGATCAAGCAACATGTTTTTACACTAGTTTCTATAACTTAACGCTGTGTAACAGCATTTTAAAATTACAAAAGAAGATATCTATTAAGAAATAATCTAATCATATTGCTCTTCAATACACTTTTGTAGACAATTAAGACTTGAAGCAAACTTCAGTAAACTGTAGCTTTTGTTAGCTCACAAATGGCTATAAAATATTTCCTTTCAAGTAGATCCCTGGAAGTTTTGAAAGGGGTTGCCTTAATTCAGTCTATAAAAGTGCTATATATTTATGTATTTCATGTAAAAAATTTTGTAGAAGTAGTGGAAAGGATTCTGTTGTTATAACTTAAGATAACGTTTATCCTCATGTCCCTTTTAATGCAAGATATGTTTGCTTCGTGAAAAATGAAGACTAAGGACCAAGAACTGGAGATTTTAGTAAAACCATGATTACAAATTCTGTGGCCGAGGCAAATATTTTTCTAAGGTTTAGAAATCACTGTTTTCCCTTTTCACCCTTTTTTTGTTAAAATAAATCTCAAGACTGTTTACAAAGTGCAGAATCATTCACTTGAAGAAGTGACATTTACATGAAGTTACAATGGCACCATTCCATTTACCAGCTGCACCTTCATTTCTTGAAGGCTGTTCATGATCTTCTTCTGGTGACCGACAAGAGTCACTCCAAGCCGTCTCAAATCCCTGCATGAAGAAAGCACACATTGGATGTATTGATTCAATTTGCAGCACACCTCAATATTTCATGTTGGCAAAGGGGCAAACAGTGCAGACACTAGTTAGATTACAGTCCTAATTTAGACATACAGAGTCTAATTTTTAAACGTTAGGCTCTAAAATTATACCTCCAGAATCTGTTAGTCAAAAAATATTTATAATGAGGAATGATATAATACATATTTGCTTTTATTTGTGGACATCACTATTTTGGTGGTCCAGAGTGGTGATAACACAAATTTGCACATTATTACTAATAAAGAGTTAACAGGTACAATTTCATTGAAAAGTTTTGAAACTCCAGCTCCACAATATGCATTAGCACTTTTCTTGCTAAGAGAAGCTTAAAATAGACTTTCAATATTTTATAGCTAAGCAGTTGAATACCAAAGTCATAAAACGACTCATTCTATACAGCCATTTTATATAACAGACATCTTCAGGAGATAATCACCACTACACTGTTTTTATAACAATGTTTTATGTTTTTTGTTTTTTGTTTTTGTTTTTTTACTTTATACTAAAAGTACCAGAACTTTTTTTTTTTAATCAAACAATATCCAAGCTCTCCTGGCATTTACAACATGCTGAAGATTACATGCTTTCAGAACACTTTCAATCAAGATACTTCTGTGCATTTTTTTCAACATTCTTATTATTCAAAATAAAATTATGAATATTTAGATTTCTAAACTAACAACATATTACGGAGTTCAAAACAAGTAGCCATAGTTTTCAAACATTCTTTTACAGGATATTGAGGAATGCTATTCCCCTAAAGTATGTATTTGTCAGGTATGTTTGGCAAATTATAAGCATTAATTACATGAAAAAATAAGCATCAAAAATTCAAAATCTTAAATGACAAAGATGTTTGCCATATTAGACTTCTCTAGGTAATTACCTTATTGAACACATTATGTGAAAAGTGGAACCTTTTTCCATTCAGTGTGTGTTTTAATTTCAGATTTTCTTAGAGTTCTAATGAATTAATTACATTAGACATTAGAATCATTACAGGTAGAAACTGAATATTTTTAATTGTTCTTTGAATTCAAAGAAACTCGTAATTATCAGAGAATAGAAATTAAAGGATGCCAAGGCTCTGTGTATACTAGTATTGGAAATATTTTTTGAAAATAATATTTTAGTTCTCTTTTCCCTTTATGGTTTCTTTATTTGTTATGAGAGTTTTAGGAAATGGCAAGTAGCTACCCCCACCAAAAAAAATGCTATTGATATTTGTGATGGAAACATATTTGATTTTTAGAATGTGAATATTAAACAGTAAGCTTAAAAATTATTACAACTAAAAGATACCAGATTGGAACATAAAAATAATAACAGCAGTAGAGATGGCATGGAAGACAATCCTCAGGGAAACTTAAAAATTAGTAAAATTAGCTTCGAAACAAAATCATTATTATTAATAATGGAATAGACTACAAAGTAGCTAATTACAGACCAAATGAGGAATATAAGAGACACGAGTTTAATCTTGTCTCTTTTCAACTAAACCAGAGTTTCTCAGCCTTGAATCTGTTAACGTTATAGGCTGGATAATTCTTTGTTGTAGAGGTGCTGTCTCATGCATTGTAGAATATTCGGCTACATCCTTGGCCTCTGCCCACTATATACCAGAAGCATTGCACCACGATCAGGCCTTCATTTTGACAAGATAAATTGTCATTGACAATTTACCCTGAGTGGCAAAATCTCCCCTGGTTGAGAATCATATATATATATATTTTTTTTTCACACATATAAATTGGTGACACTTTATAACCATATTCACACACCAATTTAGACACATATATATTCGTGACACTTAATAGACATATGTCCTGTATGCTAGAAATGTCAATAACTGTATGATACAGATTTTTAAATTTCCTTTTATGGATGAAGAAACAAAGGCTTAGATAATTTAAATTTCTTAGCTATATAACACAGCCAAATGAGTAACCAAGTTAGGGCTAATATCAAGTACCTAACACCCAAGTCTATACTTTTAATTTATCATAATTCTAAGAGATGATTTTGAGTAAAGCACTTCAAACTATATGCAATAATTTATTCATCTGTAAAATGAGAACTCTGTAAATGTAATTTAAAATATCCAAAATTCTAAAAGAAAATATCTAATGAAGGGAACAAAACACATACTTTGCCTGGGGCTATGGTCACCAAATATGACCATGGTAGTTTCTGTTATGCACTAATATTCTCATGCTTCCACAAGTAAATTAATGATTATAAAGAATTACGTAGATTTGGGTATTCATGGGTGTTCACTAGCAAACTGGATCACAGCTAAGAGAAAAAGGATGAACATTTTTTCTTAACCTGAAACCGTCTCTGCTGGCTAATTTAATTAGGACTAGAAACAAAGTTTTAAAATATGTGTTTTATCATATGTTTTATAAACCAATAAGAAATACTAATGAATCCAGATTTAGAAATAAGGTTGTAATAATATATAGGCTTAAAATGCATAAGTCATGATTGCTATGTTAATTATTAGGAATGACTAGGAATGAGCCTTTGAAAATAACCACTACTGTTTATTCTGAATGACTTGAAAGAATTTATAAGTTCTCCTTCAAACATGGAATTTATACATACAATCACAAAATTTAAATTTGAAGTGTGTATGTGTTTCCATATTCCAAATCTTGGTTTTGTCTAAAGGATATCAAATCACTAGCAACTTATTTTTATTTCTAGTGTCTTAACTTGTTATATATTAGATAACAATATAATGTAATCTTCTGGATATGACTTGAGAACAAGAAAGACTCTAGCTCACTCAATGTTTTGGCAGTTTAAATTTTTCTTTCTTTTTTTTTTTTTTTTTTGAGACGGAGTCTCGCTCTGTTGCCCGGGCTGGGGCTGGAGTGCAGTGGCCGGATCTCAGCTCACTGCAAGCTCCGCCTCCCGGGTTCACACCATTCTCCTGCCTCGGGCTCCCAAGTAGCTGGGACTACAGGCGCCCGCCATCTCGCCCAGCTAGTTTTTTGTATTTTTTAGTAGAGACGGGGTTTCACCATCTTAGCCAGGATGGTCTCGATCTCCTGACCTCGTGATCCGCCCGTCTCGGCCTCCCAAAGTGCTGGGATTACAGGCTTGAGCCACCGCGCCCGGCCGGCAGTTTAAATTTTTCATGATAACTATATCATACTAAAGAATTGTGAGGAATTTTATTTGATTAATAAATGTGGGTATCGTTTGTGTTTATAGACAATTAAAATTTGTATTTTGTCAGAACATTTCATACTTACAGATTTCAAGTTAAATTTGTTTGAATTTTAACAGTGAACTAAGGACAAAATTTTATTTCAAGTACAATTTATTATCTGATTATCCATTGAGATGAATGTCAAAGGGCACTTTCTCCTCTTCTTTTAACTTCTCTGTCTTTCCTTTTCATCCCATCCTAAACCCTATCTCCCCAGGGGAGAAATAGAATTATAGAAACAAAACATTGAATTTTACATACTGAATAAATGATGTCTTCTCTCATGACATTCTGTTGTTTTTCTTTAAATCTGACGTGTTATTTGAAAAACTGTCAAACTAAGGTGAAGAGATTTAGAGGACAGGATAACTATCATAATGCATGCAACGTACATATACCTTTATACAATGTGATTTTCAGTGGAAACGTGGAGAGATAAGATTATTTATGCAAGTTAAAATTGTTCTCAGCAACTAAGTAGTTTCTTTGAAATGCATCTTAATATATTTTAATAACACTACAGATGAGAATTAACACCGTATTAGAAGATGTTTAAAGGTTAAATAACTGTTCAAATATTGCTAAATACTTTAAGGTATTTTCTTTTAAGTAGTTTAATCTCACATTTCTTGTTTCCAGTAATTCCCATTTTACTGTCTAAATCACATATTAAATTCTCAACTTAGCATTAATTACATAAATTTCATGGAAATAAAAATAATAATGATACCGCTACCCTATGTACAATAATTTTTGAAAAATAATTTGGAAATGGTAGAAGATACGCATTTTTTAATTTTATTTTTCTAAGTAGAAAATGTTACAGCTACACAACGTCTTAAGTGTGTTCCCATTATAAGTATTACACAAATTTTATCATGATCATGTATAATCTTAAGTAATATTGAAGATCAATTCTAGCGATACCGAATTACATTTTGATATAGGCTTATGAATCTAAACATGATGAGACTAGCATTGTTACATAAAAGATAGTTTGGATTTTGTTGACAAAATTGATTGCTTTTAGAAAAGCTCCAAATGTTATGAACTGTCATTGTTGGGTTTACATTTCAGTATTTTTTCAAACATTATTCAATAGTATTAAACAATGGAAAAGCACTGATATTAATGATGCTAAAATGGCAGAATAACAAATAGAATAACAAAAAGTATATAGTTCATGTTATAATCAACTCTTAATTATTCAGGCTTACATTAATTTATTTACAGATGATTCATTCTCTTGCTCATTCTTCTCCCTTATACTTTACACGCCTTTTAGCCATATCAGCCATATCACTGGTACTTAGCCCCAACCAACATTGGCTGGATAGGAGAAGGGAGAAGATAGATTAATGAATATTCCCTAAACTTCAATATTTATTGCTTTTGTCAGAGTTTTATCATGCAGTTGTATGTTTGTCCTTTTCTTTTTGTTAACTTTGCAGAACCCTAGCAATCAATGATATAGATATTGTACGAGATAAATATATTACATTTGGCAAAAAGAGATCTAACTATGGTCTGTTAATGGTTCTCAATGGATGAGGCTAGAATACAGAGGACAGTAGGTACTCCTATGTGTACTTTAAGTGCATAATAAATCATGCGTAATGACTTATTGATAAGTGAATAAATCTATTTGTATTAATCTGTAAAGATTTTGGCTCTGTATTTTTAGAACTTTCATTTTATTAGTTTAAGACTCTATTCCAGTAACTGCTGATAACAGGAACCTCTTCAGCTGACACACAATTGGTGTAATATTTAAATTTATTGGATTTTCCTCCTTTTCTGAATAACCAAAGGTTGACAGTACTGATCTGAAAAGAAGTTTAAAAAGTAGCTGTGATTCTGTCCTTAACTGAAATGTTTGGATTCAATTTTCAACTCTTCTCATTCTCACAATTATCCCTATCGACAATAATCCACTGCACTTACACAAGATGAGATGGTTTGCACCATTATTGCCACAATTGTTTTCATATGAATACTGAACACAGAATAGCAAGGTTTAGGCACAAAGAGTAGCAGACAAACACATCTAAGATTGAAAGCCACTTTCATGAATATGCTTTGACTCTAAGACCTCCACATTCTTCATTACCTTTCAATATTTAGCTATACATGCACGTACTGGCAACAATCCACATACAAGTGAAGTGATGGAGATTTTTAACCAAAGTATGTAGTTCTGAAAATTGTATATTTATTGCTTTTTACTAAGCCCACTTTGAAAACAAATTTGATGTCACAAATTACAATGTAGTTTTTAAATATGGTAGTTGGACTATTTGCTTTATATGAATTGATTTTCACATTTTTCCTAAGTATTTACAACAGTTATGAATGTATTCTTCCATTCTCAACTTCTATTATCTTCTGACAATAACTCTAAAAATTATATTTTATTATTTTATTATACAGCCTTCATAAAATTAATATGGGGTAAAGACTATGTGTGAAAAATCAGTATCAAGGTGTTTTGAGAACTGGTCTTTTTCTTTTGCTGATAATCCTATCTCCTTTGCCACTAGTCCTTAGCAATGACTGACTTTTTTTTTGGAAGAGAGTAGGCAAAATGAACAGATGAACTTTTTTTAAAAAAATTTTTGACCAAACAAGTAACTGATTACTTGAGTGACTTAATGTTTTGATAAATGCTTTTACAGTTGAAAAACATATAGTTGAAAGCAGAGGAAACAAGGGGGCATGTAGTTAAATTTAAAGTGCCTGGGCTCTCCCAAAAAAAACAGCTTTCTTGGAGTTAGGATCTGTGGGCCCAATTCCTGGTAAGAAATGTATTAATGATTATGACCCCTGAGAATTTGGAGCAGTTACCATAGTGAGACCAATATTTTCTGAATGGGAAAATGCTGGTAAGTCTCCCAATGTAACTTTACTCTTCTGGTCAGAGTAAATGAATTAAAAGACAAAATGTTTGAATAAAGGCAATACAGCAAGAAGCAAGAAGCTGGAGAAGAATTATTATGATAAGACATAAGAGGTTATTAGTGCTTGAAAGAAAACAAAAACTAAAGAACATTTGGGGATAAAGGAGCAGATAGGAAAGAAACAGAAAAAAAAGGAATAAGAAAAATGTGAAATTATAATGCTAAAATATTCAACATATTATAGTATTTTGGGACCCCAAAGATATAAGTAAAACACAAGTAACTAATGCAAAAACTATAATTTGTGATTATAACTATTTTTTGAAGGAAGAAGCAAAAATGTAGTAGATGTAACTATGTACAGAAAATGTGCTATTTTAATAAAAAGGAGACATTGTTTAATGCAAATAATTTTATTATATATTTACAAGTAATCCGACATTGGGTAGAAGAAATACCTACAATATCATTTTAATATAAAATGACAAATGACTTTAATAAATTAAAATGACCATTTTTACTGAAAAATTAAATAGCAATCATGTAAAAATAGTTTTAAATTATCAGTAAATTTTTCAGTATACTACTTTAAATATAGCACAAATGGGTTCCTTGAGTGTCCAAAGAAATAATGGACAAAGCATATGTGTCATCAAGTAGATATGATTTGGCGGACCATGAGAATGAGATTCAGTAAATTAAGAAAGGAAACTGAGTGGCTGGTTTCAGGTCCTTTTAGTTATCGGTATGAAGAAAGAAAATGTTGAGAATGAGATATTAATTGGTGATAAATGGTGGTACCCTGTTACCTTTTGTGGTGAGGAGCAGTGAATTCAATGAATCAAAGAATGCCAGAGTAATAGAGATGGTGAATGAGAACTCCTCAATGATCATATCATGTGTCGAAATGAAATAACAACTATGGTTTAGTGCTTCACAATATTCTACCATTTCCTAAACCTTACAGTATTTTAACCTTTGAATTGGCAGGTAATTTGAAGTTAGTTATCATTGTATTCACAGGCTAAAACATTAATGTTAATGTAATCTAGATGGAACCACCATAAAGACAGTTAATTTTCACAAATAACAATTAGGCTAAAACAACCACATGTACAGAGTATATAATAAAATACAAACAACTTACAACCTTAAAGAATTTAATATTTAACTTTAGTGATTTTTATTTAATAAGATTTGATAAATTTTATCTTAAACGTGCAAACAGAAAACGGCACAATTGGTTCCACTGAGATTGTACCAAATAACAAATCAGAGGCAGGATCTGACACGTCCTTAGATTGCAAGAATGTAAGGTGCACCACTTAGAAATTAAATGAGATCCTGCCAGGGAAGCTTTGTTTAAGCTGTTGTTACCTTGGTATTCATCGTAGAGAGCCGAAATGTACAAATATGTTTGGTCCTTATGTAGGACTAGCCACACCAGTTGTGCTTACAGTTTATTTTGTTTGGTATTTACATTCATATAACATAGATACCAGTATAAAAAACTTGTCAAGAAAACATCTTTTCCACAACACAAAACACCAGTATTTTGCCAAGGAGCTGTTATTCCAATTATTCAAGTATGTCAATGTTGTTTGTTTGAAGTAAACAAGCAAAGATACTGGCCACACGTAGCATTAACCATGCAGTTGTTAACAATACAGGCTAAAGATGATGAGGCTTCTTTGAGAGCTGCCACACATCCACAAAGGTTAACTGATTTCCCTTGACCTCATCCAAATTGGTTTTTGAACAATTTTTCTTGCCCCAGCAATTATGTAAAAATTATCAGAAAAATTACTCACTCCAAGGTCACCTGAGCCACAGCGTCCATTGAACTGTATCCATTTTCCATGAAAATCTCTGTATACCGGCCCATCTTGATTGCCTCTAACCATTCACCTACTGATCTGTAGGTCCCAGATCCTAGTGGGCTATGTTCTGCCAATAAATTAGATACTCTAAAACACACAAAACATAAATATTAAAAGTAACAATTTAATTCTTTCATAGCAAAGTTTACTATAATGTTAACTCATATTCAATGGATCTTTGAGTCTGTAAGTATATTTATAGAGGAGAAATACGCAAATGCTAACATGGAAGAAAATAATTTAAAATACAGGAGAACACAAAATCAGTCTACTCAGATTATTTTATCCATAATTAATGAGGACTTAACATGAGGACTTACTAATAAGTAAATTTTATGTAAGACAAAACAATAGCTACAAATTTTATTGAGTACTAATAGATGAACCCAGAGAATTTTTAGGATAATAAAACCACTCTGTATAATGGTATAATGGTGGACAGATTTGTCTAAATCTGTAAAATGTACAACACCAACAGTGAATTCCAACGTAAACTATGGGCCTTGGCTGACAATTATGTGGAAAAACAGATTCATCAATGGTAGTAAATGTGTCATTCTGGTGGTTGATGCTGGTAATGGGGTGGGGGAAGGCTACATAATGTGTAGCGTAATGGATACGCAGGAGATCTCTGCACCTTCTACTCAATTTTGCTATAAACATAATATTCCTCTAAAAATCTGTCTACTAAAAACTTGCCATGTAGTGATTTAGATATACTACTCTTTGTTTATGAAGATAAGAAAAATGCTACCCAGTATAGAAACGTGGGATAATTTGTGCAAAGCCGATCAATTATAGACTTGCTAGAGGAACTTATGCTCATTTAAGTAAATTTATCTGGAAGTTAAGAAACTATTTATTCTTTATTTTATGCTCTTACATAGAGTGCTTCTTAATTCACCTAGGAGTGGTAGAACATGAAAAACAAAATGTAACCCCAAATACAAAACAAAACTTAATAGAATCAACTAAATCAATAGACACTTTTAATGACACTACATTCATACTCTTTCGCCAATAATAATAATGATATAATGACGATGATGACTTTTAGAAATGCATCTTAAGGAAATAATCAGAAAAAATGACAAAAGGGAACTAAGCATTAAAAATAATTTACATGCCTATCATGTAAATTTACATCATTTACATGTGAAATTTACTTAAGTAAATTGCAACTATAAGAAAAAGGACACACATACTTTTCTCTGTACTTAAGTTCTCTCCATTTTCTCACATTCCATTTACACTTGCACGTAGTTTCTTCAAAACCAATTTTATAAAAATGACTCTAGTTGAGATGGACAAAGATCTCTCTTTTGCCAAAATCTGTGAGCACTTTTCAAAGTACAAATTGACCGACCTCTTGGAAACATTCAACCAACACCACTACCACCTCCCACCTCACTCTTGAAATCCTACTCTGTCTCAACATTGTTTAAATCACAATTGTGTGCGTCTGTGTGTGCGCGCGCACGTGCGTGGTGTGTGTGTGTGTACGCGCTGCTGGATTCTCCTCAATATCCTTTGCCTGCTAGTCTTTTGTTGTTGTTGTTGTTTTCCTGACTTTAAAACTCGAAGGGAGTCAGGATGTGGCCCTACATTTTTCTACGCAGGCTATAACTCCACTATAGATAATTTTACTCACTTTCATGTCTTTAAAAAGTATCTGTTTTTAAAATATTTTTATTTCCAGACTAAGATTCTTCTGTATCCATATGCCTATTTTGTGCCTCCATATTTCTCAGAGAAATATGGCCCCAGGTCCAAGACCACACTCCTCATCTTCTCCACATCTGTGTGCTCCTGAAGTCCTCCCCATTATAGTATGATGCAACAGTCCACCTCTTCTCTGTCCTCATTTTTCTCAAAACCTATCATTGTGCATACCATTTATTCAACTTCCAATATATTGTACAGCCAACCACTTCTCTCCCATTCAATATTAATATCACCTTATTTCAAGATATCATCATATCTCACCTGCACAATCAATCTAACCTTCTAGTATTCATCTTGAATTCAATTCTCACTCTCCACTCCAAAACCAAATACACAATTGGTTTTGAAGTTTTTATTTTGTTCAGCGTCTCTCTCCCAACAGTGCATTGGCTCCTAAAGGCAAATACTTAGGTCTATTTGCTTAATGTTGTATCCTCAGCCGGTAGCCCACAGCATGACACAGAGTATAAAGGTAAATAGATGTTGGATGAATAAACGAATACGTTATAGTGATTTTTAGCCATCAGACGTGAATTGTTAGAAAGAGAATTGCAGAAAGAAACAGCTGGAAAGTAAGATCTTGAAGTTGAAATGATGAAAGAATTGCAATTTTGATAATAGCAAGGTCTAGAATATCAGCATGGAAAGGAGAGTACAAGGTAGATTTGAGAATAAAATCATTGAGGGAGAAAAATTCAAGACATTTAGAGATACTGGAATATCATCTACATGGTTACTGAAGTCATCAAATCTTGTGACATAAGTAAGGATGGAGAAAGGGCGAGACAATGGACCAGGAACTAACAATTTCTAGAGTCAGGATATGCAGATGACTGAATAAAGGAAAGGTAATGAGTGGTAAATTTGGTCTTAAAACAAAACCTGTTTAAACAAAACCTAGAAAGCTGAATCCTTTATATTGCATACAATGAAATAAAATTATTTAGAAAAATTTAAATGCTCTCAAGCTATAATAATGATGCCTATCTAAATTAAATAATTTAGAACATTAAGTATTTTTTTACTCCTTTCATATGTCCATTTCTGACAATGTAATATAATTCAAACAGGTAGATGAGAGAAAGTCTTAATATTTTTTGTGACAATAAGCAATTGAAAAGCAGATATTTAGGGAACAACATACGGAATAACTGCTAAGAAGATACATTCTCCATTTGCTACCACAGGAAGTTAATGATGCTTTAACAGTGTGAAAATTCATTCATCATTTGTATTTAAAATGACTTTTCATCTAGTAAACAAATGTTGTGTCAGAATCATAGAACTTTTCTAACTTTATTAACACACTGTTTCTCATTTAGTCCATGCTAATAGGCAGCCAATTTAGTTACTAACATAACACTTTCTTGTGAAAATAGACAGCTGTCTCAAACATAGTGAAAATAACAGTCTGGTAAATTTTCTAGTACAGAATCAAACTGATTTATTTTTTGAGAAGATAATTCTGTTTTTCAGATAAAGAAAAAGGCATGCTTTTCAAATATGAAACATTTAAATGCATTCCTGTGCTATTCAGAAAAGTAAAAAATATGCTCATTTACTCACACAAATTTTCTCCACGAGATTACTCCTTTATCAGTTTTAAATCTCATTCAAACTACACACTAAATAATTAACCAAAAATCTGTCTGCAACTGGATGAGAGCAAAAGGGTTGAAAAGACATTGGAATATTTCACATCCAAGCATCCAAGCCTTTTTGTAAAGAGTGCCCCATTGCTAAACCTTTGCTCTGCTCTCACAATCATGCTGCATAATCTAGAGATTGTGCAGGTTCCTGTTTTTCTTCCTGAGGCATGACAGGGGTCACAAGACGGGTTTAGGTAAGGTACACTCATGTTGCAAAGCCTGTTGTGAAACCTGTCGCAATATGATTAACTGCCTTTGTTCTGCTTCTGTAAGACTGCTTTCCCGCCTTGAGGGTTGCGAAAACAAGCCCTGCCCTTGCCCTGCAAGCCCCTGATAAACGTCATCAGGATTTCAAAAGCTAACTGAAATACCAGAAATGGCGGGAACCAACCATAATCCACCTAATCGCCTTGTTCAAATATCAGCCAATCATATATCGGATTTGTATAATGACTCTGTGACTGTGTACCCTAGACTATATAACACTGTCTTGAGCCCAGTTAGGGAGCTCTCCCGCTCGGCTCGGTTCACGGGTGTGTGAGAGTTCCAGGTTCGAACCTGCAATAAAGATCCTCGCTGTTTGGCTTTGACTCCAGGCTCTGGTGGTCTTCTCAGGGGAATAAACGGTCTGGGCATAACAGGGTCCCTAAAATTGTCAATGTTTCTAAAATATGAACACTAAAATATATTCTAAAGAAATCAGAGTAATTATTGTTAGATATCTCAGGTTTAAAATATATCAGTGCTTAATTGGCTTTTTCTTATGTTATAATCTTATATTTCTCATCCTCGCCTATCCTCCAAAGTGCATGAAAATACACACATTTAACTTTTTTTTTTTTTTAATGCTAACTGAACATGGCTACAGTTCATTTTACGGAAACCTGGCATTTTACACTATTAGATTAGGTATAGGTGATTTAAAATATAATTTAGTCACATATTTCATTCACTGTAAGAGAGTAACGTGAAAAAATATATCCAAATAAATTAGTGTCACATAGATTCATAGAGTAATGTCTATACAAAAATGATTTAATTGATAAAATATTTGTGACATCAATCTGTATTAGCTACATTCTGGAAAATCATTTGGATCTGGCCTTGTACCTGCATGATGCATTAACCAGTGTCTTCAGACTACTTGGGTTACGTATCAGCTTGTCTAACATGTTGACTATTTCATCAAACTTGGGTCTGCTATTTCGGTCTTTCTGCCAGCAATCCAGCATTAATTGGTAGAGAGCAGCAGGACAATCCATGGGGCTTGGCAGACGATAGCCTTCCTCTACTGCTTTAATCACCTGCATAAAGCAAAACAGAATCAGTCCCCTAACACCACAAATTTAGTATAGAATAGCTTAAAAAATGTCCCACTGTCCAACTTTTATCCTTACTCTTGCAATGACAACTAGCATTACTGTCTTTAAAATCCACGGCTATTTCCATTTGCTACAAAATACAACATAAAATAAATATACTATGATAATATAAAAAAGATAGGCTTTCTTCACATATTATAAATAAAATAAATGGTAATTATTTTTCTTAAAATCTTGGTGAAGGGTGATTTGTAAAATTAATTGACGTAAAATATACAGTTCATGTTTTATTTATCCTTGAACTCCAGAATCAAATAGAGATTAAATTTTCTAGTGATTTTTCTGAAAAGTTAATGTCTTTTTAATGAAAAAATATGTGCACAGCCACATTTTTAAAGTAATAGAACTGCAATTTTACTTCAAAAGAGACTTTTGGATGGTAAATGATGGATAAGTCAAAGGCTAAATTAGCATAACTGTCTCATGTATCATTTAATAATGTCAAGGTCTGACTGTTTATTATCATCTGCTGATTTCTGTCAGGAATCTGGAATGACTGTCTAGTAGCACAAGAGTTATAAATATCCTTGATTTTAAATGTAACCACACATAAGAGTATCAGCCTAACTGTGAGGTAATTTTATCAAAAACATTTGTGATATTGCTGCCCCCATCAAAATACCTAACTTAAGAAGAAATTTGTTTATGTTACCAAACACAGAAATACAGGTTTACTTTATTACTAAAATTCAAATATTTGAGTGTTACTAAAACAAATATTAATGAACATATTTCTCAATATCTTATTTTGCATATTTAACAATTAGTCTTAATTACATTTTCTCACAAAGAATTCAGAATTGATTTGATAAGTTGAAAAAAATGATTAGAATGGGAACTTTACAAAGATGATTTTAATTTTTTTCTTTTTTTGTTGGCACATATTAATTGTACATATTTATGGAATACAGAATGATCTTTCAACACATGTATAAAATATATAATGATCGAATCATGGCAATGAGCATACCAATTACTTCAAACATTTATTACCTTTGTTGTGAACATTCAAAATCCTCTCTACTAAGCTCGTGGAAAATACACAAGAAGTTATTGATAACCGTATTCACCCCCAGTGCTGCAGAACACAAGAACTTATTCCTTCTACCTGGCTGTTATTTCGTATCCCTTTACCAGCATCTCCGCCTCCTCCCTTCCCCTTCCCCTTCCTGGTCTCTGATATCCACATTCTACCCTTCTACTTCCATATACTTATTTTGTTTTCAAAGACAATTTTTAAGCATTGGAAAGAAAACATGCTCCTTATGATAAAGAAAATGACACCTGACCCAGTGCAGTGTCGGATGGAAAGAAGATTAAATGGTAGATTTAAAAGACATAGGAGTAAAGAGGAGAGGAAAGTAGTTAAAACCAAGCAAATTCAAGGCTATCATATTGAATGGTAATTTCTGTTAACTTTAGGCAAGCACATTTCTGAGGGTAGAAAATGTTGTCAGATACAATTTGGGACTTCTTTCATTCGAAGTGAGTAGGGGACACCCAGATGGCAATTTGCAGGAATCTGGCTAGAGCATAGGAGATAGCCGGACTGATAATACAAAAGTAAGGGCCATCAGCACTTGGCCACAGCTTGAAGTCAATGTAGTTTATATCCCCCCTGGAAAAGCATATAATAAAGGTTCCGAGAAATACCAAAAGTTAAATGCAGGCAGAGAAATAAAAAGTACTCAAGGACTCCAAAATTAAATGATCAGATAAATTTAATAACTTTGAGCAAAAGACCTAAGAGCAGCCTACTACTTCAGTTAATTTACCTCAAAAACAATTTAGTAATTATAAGACAAACTCCAGGAGATAATGTTTTCAGTAATTTTAACATAGCTTATTAAAATTTATACATATTGAGAAATAAAATAATAAAACAACAGATAAATGAGAAACATACTGGCAAAAAATTTAAGAAAGAAATAAAAGTGCTAAATAAGTCTTGAAAAAATATTTAGTCTGACTGGTGATCAAATAAAGGAATATTTTTAAAAATTATTATTTGTACGCAGATTGATTGAAGTTTATTTATTTGTTTGCTGATTATAAGATTTTCCATTCCTGATAAGGATGGTTTTTATTCCCTTTAATAGCATATATGTGTCAAAATAAAGCATCCTAATATAAATAGCTTAAGTCAAGTAATATATTTGCTATGCAGTGAGAATAGTAATTCTTATTTACTCAAAACATGATTTATTTCATAATTTGCACTTTCTCCAAAGCTGCTACCAATTAATTTGATTTTTTCCTTTGGCACCTATTTTTTTTTTTAAATAATCCTTCCTCCCCTAAGCACAACAATACAGATGTTTAGTTTAAACACTTTAATAAGTTATTTGACCTGTGAAGTTATTTCTAGAATTTATTTCTTAATCAGTGTTATTTTTGGGTAAATTTATATTTAGAAATACAATTCTCTGTCTCTATATCAACTTAGAACTGGGTCCAGGTAAATTAGATCATCAAATGTAATTCTAAATTAGTTGTTAGAATTTATTTTAAAAATAGATTTGAAACTATAACTTCACATTTTATATTTAGAAGTTTCCTTTTTTTATTATTTTTAATGTTTATTTTTTACAGGTTTAGGGGGAAATAGATAGCATTAGTACTCTGGTAGGTTGCAAAATGATGGAAATCTACCAAAATTGACCACAGTGCAATTTAGGTGTTCATGTTCCCGTACAACTTAGAACATATAACCAAATGAGTTCTAATCTTCCTCGTTACTATTAGATTTGTTGATACAGATGGCTGAGATGGACAAAGTAAAGACAATTAGAATTTTTACAGGCAAGCTGGCATCATTTCAGATGTGCTATATCTGAAATAGTATAATATGCTATGCATTTTCTTGGCATTAACATGTAAATTGATGGTCTGAACACGATACTGCCTCTCTTTCTAATTCCTAAAAACATAACTCAGCCCCCTATATGGTATTATTCATCTGATGGCAGGGTGGCTCTCTGAGCTCCTTCTATCACATAAGTGTCATTGAGTTTCCATTTTTAGGTGTATATACCTATTGTGGGCATGGTTGCTTTTCCTGCCCACAGACCCTCAGCCAGCAATAGGAGTTCTGAAAGCCTTTATTCACAAAAACAGAATCCCACACAGTGTATCACCCAACCAGAGTATGCCTTTTGCAATAAAGAATGTATGAGAGTATCACAAATAGTGAAGTCCTCACCTACTATCATAGATACGTTCTGAAAACTGTGATTTTCAGTGAAACAAAGTATAATGAAACCAATTTTACTATAAGCTACTTGATATAAACACGAGCTAAGTTCCTAGGGCATATTTCTGGTTACAAAAACATAACTAAACTTCTAATAAAGACCCAAAACACCTCTAATATTAAACTTGGAAATAAATGTGAGCTATGCATATGTTTAAGAAAAAGTGACAAAAGCAAGTAAGATAATTACTTATTTGCTTATTCCAGTTTAAGGCCACAGGTGGCTGGAGCCTATCCCAGCAGCTCAGGGAACAAGGTGGGAACCAACCTTGACCCGGACATCATCTCTTTGCAAGACACGCTCACACTCACACCCACACTCACTTGGATGGGGACCATGTAGACACACCAATTCACCTTCTACATCTTTGATTATGGAAGGAAACCCACACAGACAAGAGGAGAACCTGCATGCTCCACACAGACAGTGCCCCTGGCTGTGTGTTGTTATATTTGTTTTTCTTATCAATATTATAACAAAGTGATGTTGAACAAAATGATGTTATTCCAAGTACTTTTGTACTTCATGAAGTGCTGATAAATTTGTAACAACTCACTCTCCCTGGGGGAGGACAAATTTGTAATATTTGTATCATGACATGGTGTAAATACTCTCTCCATGCCAATTGTAATCTACTAACATGGTCTCATCCAAGTAGAAATATTCTAAAAATATGCTAGCTGGTACAAACTTGTTGGAGCACACCAGCACACATAGCTCATCATCCAGAAGCAACAAGACACAGCTTAAACACCAACATGGAGACAAGATTCTGAAAGTATGGGTGACATTCTTCATGTTGCAGTATATATATTGTCAGAGACTTCAATGTTGTGCTCCATTCCCAGTGACTCTTGCCAGAAAACACAAGACTCCATTGAACTAATAGTTACGAATTACTCATGCAAAGAGATCAAAAGAGGAGTTACCATAATGGCAAGGATAATTGATATCGAGCATCAGGAAGAAGTTGGACTTCTTTCTCACAATTGGGACAGGGAGAAATATGTGTGAAACCCCTAAGAATGAGGAATTAGATCGGATCACCAGTTAAACCACCATGACCTGTCAAGATCATAGTGAGGGGAATTCAGGCTGGATAGCGGAGGATGGGGAGGATAGAGACCAGGTGAGGTTCTACGATCAACTATAGATACAGGCTGCAGTTCCTCTAGTAACCTTCCTCTTCTGAATTCTTTTCTTAGGAGAAAGTGCCCACAGAACCATGAAACAGATGCTCTCTGAACCTGTGTGAAGTAGGTGTGTCATGGTGAGAGAATAGAGTATGGCGACCATAAACATTTGTCTCTAGGCTTTTCACATGCAGAGATAGTAATTGGCCAACAACCCTAGCTGCTGTGCTCTAAAGCCCTTCATCACACGTACACTGCATAAAGCTTACTTTATGCACGTTGCTTCCAGGCAATTATGGAGCATGGCAAGGATAATAAGATTCCTTTAAAATGGCATTTCTCCTCCTTCGCTTGCACCCAATCATCTTTCCTTCCTTCCATCTCTACTGTACCTAGGGACATACCTGTGTCACTGTCTGACATCTCTCCCAGCTTCCCTTCATCCCTCCTCGATTTTTCTTAGGAACATTTTTCTTAATATCTAGTTATTTCCTGTTGACATAGGCTTCTTGGAGGGCCTGAATTAGCCTATGGATTATGTCAGTCATAGTCATGCAGACTGTTTGTGATTATCTAAACTAATTCTTATTACAAATCTACAAGATAAAAATTATTATACACATTTCACAGATGAAACACCTCAGGTTTCAAATAATTAGAAGGTTTAAGAAATTGCCCATCTTTAACAGCTAAGAAGTGGGGGCGGCAGGATTCACAAATTAAATATTTTTCTCATGGAAACCTGTGGTCTTTCCATCTTGGTGCTGAGTCACACCACTGAAATTAGAAATGATCATCACTACACTTCAACAACACCAAATAAAATAATTTGAGAGAGGTATGAATGTCACCCTATAGAATCATATTTATTTGTACCATAAATAGATATATATTTACATATTATATATTTACATTTATTTAAATTATTGTATATAAATGCTATATATATCTCTCTCCAGAATTAAAATGAGCTATTTTGGAAGATAGTGCATTCTTCATCACAGGAGATGTGAAAATGTAGGCTTGAAAACTGACTGAGTGGCAGGAAGATGAGGAAGATTATACGGAGAATTCAAGCAACAGCCGTGTGTTTCCATGAATTAAGTTCTATCTAGGACTTGAGTACCTATGTTGCTAGGCATTTACTTGAAATTTCACATATAGGAGCTGTTACTACGAGATATGAAGCTCCCTGCAAATGACTAGTGTTTACAAATGTATTTCTGGAAGTAAACCCAGATGACATAGAAATAATTTCAGATATATCAGTTTTATTCTAAAATTTATTTCCCATTTTCAATAGTTATTAAAGATATATTGAGTATGTTTTTTCCTTAGTGCATCAATATTAGATCAGTAGACTTCCAGAGATTAAAGACATCTTAGAAATCTTCTATTGAAGCCTATTATCTTAGAAATCTTCGATTGAAGCCCTTTATAATCGTTGAAACTGACCAAGAGTTGTAGAATCCAAGATAACTGGCTTTAAGTCCAAGATTTGTTGTTGTTGTTGTTGTTGTTAAACAGCCAGTTACAGAAATTTTGAGCTGAAGAACTGATAATTTTTTATGTGTCACTTTTTCAAAAGTATAACAATTTTCATGAGGATACTAGTTCCTAAAATAATTACTTACATCCGAGGGGGGCATTATCCTTAAAAGATGAACATTCTTTGGTCAAAGACACTCATTTTAGATTATATAGCAATGAGGCTAAGGAGTTGAATAATTTACTTACTGTAAAATCTTAGTAATTTGCAGTATTTGGATAGGAATTATATTCCTCATACTCCTTCTTTAGTTAATTACAACATGCTGACTCTTTGTTTTAGCAAGAAATATGCCAATAATATACATATTCCTTATATGTTTATGTATATTGCTTATACACATATCATTTATACTGCAGATATATGTATATCTGGCACATCAGAAAAGAAATAAAGAATAGAAGGAGGAAGAGAGGCACACCCAGCACAAAGCTAGTTGATCTTTTCTGGAGTCAAATAGTCTTTTTTCTTTACAAGTAAGATCTGGTCCAACAGAAGTAGCGATAAAACAACTGGATTAAAACTAGCCAGAGAAAGAAAGCATAGAACCTAACTTCTTAAAATCAAAAAGGGCAAAAATACTTCTAATACAAGAAGATTGAAAAACAGATTAATTAAATTAGTTTTAAAAATATTGTGGAATCTATGTACTTAGTAGAATCTATACAGTCATACACTCTGAAATAAATATAAGAGAAAGAACTTGCATTAAAAATAAAAAATGCAACAAAATGAAATCTTTAGTTTTTATTTTAGCTTCTGAAAAATGTTGACATTTAAAGTATTTACTATCAATAAATAGGCTTCTACTGACTACCTGATATTATCTTAGCTTCTGAGCATGAATCAGAGTTCATGGTCTGGTATTTACCTAAAATCACCTTAGTCGTTCTAGTTTATTTTTATTCTGCTGCATTCTGTCCTCCTGACACAGAGGAAGTTCTCCTCTGTGAGATTTAGATTATCCTGCATGTCTTGGTAATGTAACATTTTCACGGTGGCAAAGCCCTTTAAGAATCAGACAGCATCTAGAATGTGGAGATTATGGAATATGTCATTTGAAATTGCCAAATCAATACTTCTACTTTGTTTTTTGAGAATTTTTCTCCAAAAAAAATTTAGTGATTGTGATCATTAAATATAGTTGATTTGTCATGTTTCTCGGATACAAAATTTGGACAGAAATTGGTGCTGTATCTGAAAACTGAAATGTCACTGATGAACTGGCTGAGAAAGTAACAATGCATGCATTAGACATTGTATATAGACAGATATTTTAGAAAGATGTTTATTTGTATGATCATTTTCTGTAAACCTCATTTAAATCCTGAGAAAACCAAGTAGAAACCAAAATATTAGGTTTTTTTTCTTTCTTAAAACTTCCTGAAATGTTACATAGGCAATTTCTTGTATTTTTCTAAATAATTTGAAATAAAGTTATCTGAAAGAGTATCAAGACACTCAAATAGCTGAAATCAGGAAAAAAAATGAAAGGCAAAAGGAAAAATAAAAATCACAAAGAAAACTCTAAGAGAGTACAAATAGATGATACTATAATGTTAAAGAAGAGATTAAGCATTAGATAAATGAACTTTTATTCACTTATCTATGCAACTTTATAGTGCCCACCCACAAAGAGTAGTGTCATCGACTCAGCACTTTGATTATGGGATTGGCCAGTGAGATTTTAGTAGACACGTTGCAGGCTGAGATGTAATTGGGCTCCTTCTTACCCTTCAGCCATTTTTCAAATGAAATTAGGTTTGGGCTAGCTGCTGGTCTCAGGAGGAAAATAAGAGACTTGTGGAGGAGGGCCAAGGCATAATAATACAGACCCACTGGCCCCCAGGAACATAAGAAAGCCTAGTTAAGATCAGCACAGTTATGAACATTCATCTAGCACCAGTGTTTGCACCAGTGTATACTTGTGTCTGTGACAGATACAACTGTATTAGGCATAATTCCTGATAACGTGGATGATCTGCTGCACAGCTGGGAAAGACTAATAATTCTGAGTGACAGGATCAGAATTCAAAATATCTCAAGTGTGAGTAGAAGTTAACCAGGCAAATAAGGGATGAATGTTTCCCTTGAGTGAAGTAGACACATGGTAGAAACTAGCATATCGAGGCTCGCTGCCAGGATGGATTAAAATACTTTCACAAAATTTAAAGGGAAGAATGGCATTGCAATGAGCTTTAGATAAGTTAGAAATGAAACCACGCAGTGTTCTGCAGGACATGTTAGCATTTGGCATTTATCTGCAGAATAGAAAGGAGTAAATGGGTCTGGTCTTAGTCTAGACTAAGATCAAGATCAATCCAGAGTAATCATATATTGAACTGTATATTGAATTGAACATGTTATATTTTATATTAAATTAGAAAGCTGATGTAGGACTATTGGTTAGAAATGAAAGGGAGGTAGGACACATTGATTCAACTGGAGACAGTGTGGTGCTTAGATACAAAAATTTTTTAGAACCAGATTGAAATTTCTGGTATCACTTTCATTATTTCTGTGATGATAAATAAGTCATTTAACATAGCCAAGCTTCAGTTTCTTAATTGTAAAACACTAATAATAATAGCACCCCTCTGACACAAGGTTGTTAAATATAAGTATAAATACATGTAATAGGGATTTAATGATATCGTTTTGCCATGGTCCTGCCCCTAAAATCATAAAGCTGAAGACAATATATACCATTTTCTCAGATTTAGAGAAATGCCAGTCAGTGCTCCCCTCCCCAAGCCAAGTAAGCAGGGCATAAAGAAAACCAACTTTAGCAATTTTAAGTGACTATAAGAAGGGGAGACTCATTGCCATCCAGTTTGCTTGCTGAGAAACAGAAATCCATAACTCCAATTTGCTGTTTCGATCAAAGAAGAATGCTATGAAATCATGGTAAAGCTGATGTGTGACCCTGGATTTTCTTCTGCGGAAATTTGAAGAAGGCCGGCTGGAGCAACCTGCAATAGATGTTTGCAAAGAGAAGGCACTGCTAGTGCATCCAATAAGAATGTTTTTCTCTTCAATAACGTGGACACAGAGCCAGAACAGTAAGAGACTGTGAGGCAAGGAACAGACAGCAAGTGAGAGGAACTATGGAAAGTCGGAGGACATCCTCCTCCTCTAGGGACCTTGCAGACAAAAGGGCTTCATGAAGGGTCTTTGGAAGAACTCAGACAGATAACTCACTTGAGAACTGATGCCTGGGCAATTTGTCTCACAGGAGACATCAATATCCTCACATTATGGTAGCAATCATGCCCCTTCTTTTCTTTCTTTCTTTTTTTTTTCTAATTTGTGTTTCTTTCATTGAAAAAGTTAAACATTTTTTCATACATTTATTGGCCATCTGCATTCCATCCAATATATCTTGCCAAATCTTATGCTTTGCCTATTGTTTCTATTTTTCTTAATGCTTTATTAAGTCTCATTGTATAAGTACACTACATTTTTGTTTATAATGCAGTATTGAAAATATTTTCTCAGTCTAAATTTGTATTTCTTTCTTTTTGTTGTGCATTTTTCAACACAGAAATTTATAATCTTGTTAGTGAAAACTATCCAACTCTTTTCTTAAATGGCTCAAGGATTTTTCCTGTTTTTAAAGAAAAGCTAAATATAATCAAATTGTTTCTTCTATCATTTTATATTCTGATTTTAACACTTTGACATTTCAATATTCCAATATTTTATATATACATAGTGTGAAGTTGTGGTTTCATTTTCTTTTTTTTATTATTATTATACTTTAAGTTTTAGGACTTCATGACTAAGACACTAAAAAGCAATGGCAACAAAAGCCAAAATAGACAAATGGGATCTAATTAAACTAAAGAGCTTCTACAAAACAAAATAAACTACCATCAGAGTGAACAGGCAACCTATAGAATGGGAGAAAAGTTTTTGCAATCTACCCATCTGACAAAGGGCTAATATCCAGAATCTACAAAGAACTCAAACAAATTTACTAGAAAAAAATCAACCCCATCAAAAAGTGGGCAAAGGATATGAACAGATGCTTCCCAAAAGAAGACATTTATTCCCCTTCTTTTCTACCTTTCCACCCAGACCAATCCTGAAGAATCGTGATACAGACTTTGGCAGAGGAGGAGGGGCAAATATCTGACCATACTTGTTTCACACTGTAGGTACCTATGGTTAGGCTAGGCATCCAGTTGTGGAAAACACTTTGAAATGAATATGGGATTCACTTTTTGGTTAAATTAGAATTTTTGGGCTGGAAAGTTAGTGTTAATTACCGGCATTGTTGTTGCAACAAAATTCAGCTGGAGAGCTATATAGTATCTGTCTAACCAACCCTGAAGGCATGAGAGAGGGAGGTTTTATGGAGCATGGATGACAGAAATAATGGGAGGGAAAAAAGTGTTTCAAATAAGCACATTATTAAATTAAAACTATTCAATATACCACCTTTACAAAGAAGTAATAAAATAGTTGGTAAAGCACTTCAGACAGTGTATGTCACATGGTAAGGGCTTAATAAATGTTAGCTACTTTTATAATTGTTGTTCCTCAAAAGAAAAAATATGAAATTTCCATATGATCCAAAACAGAAAGGGCTGTATTGATCAGTAATGATGGAAAATTACAAAGGGAAAGATTAAAGAGCCATATGTCAGGCATCACATAATAAACGTTGTGAATTTGAACAGAAGATTCTTTCATAGTTCCTTTAATTTTACGATTCTATTCTTGTAAGTATGAATTATTTTTCCATTGTAGGGAAAATTTGGTTCTTCTTTCAAGTTAAATAAACAATACAACTCTTCTTACATTTTTTTAATTTAAAGAAATGTAGACTATTCCTTTTTATCCTCTAAGAGCATCCACTATTAAATCAATATCATTCATCCTTTTGGCTTGGAGTATTAGCTGCCTTTATCAAATGCAAATCATAAAAACTTGCCTGTCAGTATTCATTCTTTGATGGCTCTTTCTTTATCTTTGAAAATGATACTGACATGAATTGAGTGAAACATCACTACAGTACAGCTAAAACTGACTGGCAAGGGACTGAGTTTGTATGTAACTGTAACTTACTTTCCTTTGTACTAACTCATTTTGAGCTCCTGCATAAAGGATATTTCAACAACACAAAATAGATCAGAGAGTAAGCAAAGTATTTCATTTTCTTAAGCAACTGTCACTTTCAGAAATGAAAAATATTGTAAGTGTCTTGACTCAGAGAACAAAGCATTTCATTGTCAAGTCGAGAAAGAGTAGTTCCATACTCACATCTTGATTGGTCATCTCCCAGTAGGGTCTCTCTCCATAAGAAACAACTTCCCACATTACTATTCCATAACTCCAGACATCACTGGCAGAAGTAAACTTTCGGAAAGCTATTGCTTCTGGGGCAGTCCATCTGATTGGAATTTTTCCTCCCTAAAATTGAAAACGATTTTAAAAACTTCCCACATACTTCAAATGTATCTAGGGACAGTGTTGCCTCACTGAAAAGATCTAGACAGAGATGTAGCATTTTTAAGTGAATCTGTTTGACAGCACACAGTCTCTTTTCACTAACTACAGTTAGTAGTTAGACTAACTACTAATTGGCTGTCTAGAAGGTTTCTAGTTTAAATTCTGTGTGACTACTGAATTACGTACAGAAACCACATCTCAATTACAGTCTTCAGTATGGCAGCTCTAAGTAAGGGAAAGCAGGCAGTCAAACAAACCAATAAGGTATACTCTCATGACTTCCTAACAGAGAGTAAAGGACTCAAATTCCCTGAGTGCTTTGTTTCTTTAATACAGAAACTGTAAGTGGAAATTACAGGTTCATGAATGTGACCCTGAGCTGTTTAGCAGTTAATAAGACAAGCATGAACACTGGAGATATATATATAATTTTTATTTGTTTGTTTGTTTTGTTTTTCAGACAGGGTCTCGCTCTGTCTCCTAGGCTGGAGTGCAGTGGTGAGATCTCCACTCATCACAAACCCCACCTCCAAGATTCAAGTGATTCTCATACCTCAGTCTCCCGAGTAGCTGGGACTACAGGCGTCCACTATCATGCCTGGCTAATTTTTGTATTTTTAATAGAGACAGGGCTTCACCACTTTGGCTAGGCTACTCTCGAACTCCTGACCTCAAGCGATTCACCCACCTCAGCCTCCCAAAGTGCTGGGATTACAGGCGTGAGCTAGTGGGCCCAGCCTAGCATTGGATATAATGAAACAAGGTTACGCTTTCCCTTGATGTTGTGTTATTTCTTTTAGACTTGCTTTTCTCTTTTTCTCCCTTGTCTTATTTTTGTTTTTCTTTGGTTCAGCTGTTAAGAGGAGGGTGCCTTGTTTGACTCAACCAAATTAAAAATTATTGAAATTGGATTGGGGGAAAATCTTACCACATTATCAAGTTTTTTTCTTTTTTTTGCATAAAAGTTGATTTGGTAGACTTTCCCTTAATTCATACAATAAGCAGTTTTACATCATGCCTCTTTCAGGGTGAAATTATTATTCTCTTAACTTTTTTTTTTTTTTGAAACGGAGTTTCGTTCTGTCGCCTAAGCTGTAGTGCTGTGGCATGATCTCAGCTCACTGCAAGCTCTGCCTCCCGGGTTCACGCCATTCTCCTGCCTCAGCCTCCCAAGTAGCTGAGACTACAGGTGCCTGCCATCACGACCGGCTAATTTTTTTTTTTTTTTTGGTATTTTTAGTAGAGACGGGGTTTCACCATGTTAGCCGGGATGGTCTTGATCTCCTGACCTCGTGGTCCGCCCACCTCAGCCTCCGAAAGTGCCAGGATTACAGGCGTGAGTCACTGTGCCTGGCCCCATACATTTCATCTACCATCAAATATGTATTGAAAGAGAAATAGGTGAAAATTTTCAATATTTTATTGTAAAAAGACTAAGATATGCCTTCCCATTTTGCAGGAAGGGAAAGATTTAATTTACACTTCAAAGGAAAAAAATAGGGCTTAAATTGATGTTTATGAACCAAAGTTTCAATATATATATAAGGAAATAACAGTTTGGGATCATACTAAAAATTATTTTGGGAACTGAAGTTAGGTTTGAATTATTTGCTCTTTAGATAATGTGGTAACATCATTTGAAGAAGACTTACCTGAAATTTATTCTCATTCATTAAATATTCATAGGCAAGATAGCATTATGAGTCCTAGCTATGCATAGATATTCTATAATGTCTTATTAATATTCTTTTATAATTGTCATTTGTTGATTATGTTAAACCTTAGCCCATACTTTTTCTCCTGGTACTCTGATCATCCTTGGTGTCATCAATAAATCTGAAGTTCCTTATCTTCTCATCTCTCGGTATATAGATTTTTCACAGGTTTCCACTATACCCCATTTCAGAGGAATAAGCCTTGAAGGTTTCAGGTTCTCTGTCTCTCACTTTACTCTGTAGCATAACACACTAACACAAATCTTGAAAAATCTACTTTTTGCACTTAATTAAGACAACAACCAATCCCACTGGCAATGGATATTTGTATAACCTCAATCTTGCTCAGGCCAAATTTATTAAAGGTAACTCTGTTCCCAAGAGGATTCTTAATCAAGCTTTCATGTAATACAAATAATGACAATGATAGGTCTGGAAGAGGAAAGATATCCCCCCAAACGCTTTATTGATTAAGCTGACCACTGGAAGTCTTTGTTTGCTTTGACAAGTTACTTTTGCCCTTCAGCAAAGTACAAATCCCCATGAATCACAAAGCAAAAAGGTTTTTATAAAACCCTTATAATCTGAAAATAACTTATTGTTAGACTATTAGTGGATGCAATTTTTTAAAAGTTGAATTAAATAAGAAAACATGTATATTACTTTGAGAATGAGAGATATCAAGTTGTATAGAGAAAAGGAAACAATGACAAATCTCTACCTTCACAAGGGTCTTAGACATTGAGGATAATCAACTTGATGACACTGAACGTATTTATAATTAAGCAAATACTGTTTATCATAAGGAATTCAAAATCAAGAAGTATGACATTATAGATCACCCATAAGATTCTGTTGTAGCAATATCCACAGTTTTTCACGGAAAAAAATGTAAATTATATACCATATCAATACAGCAAACAATTACTTTGATAGAAAAGAGGGTTGACTTATATGAAATATGACAATATGAGTTAGTGATCAATTTTCCATAGTGTAGACTTAACAGTTTTTAACTAGATATTACAATACCTCCAGGAAATCAAAACTTTTGGAAGGAATAGCTCTTTTTTTCCCCACAATGTAGATCCTTAAAAGGTGGGAACTAGATATTCATTTTACAAGTAAGGACAGTATAATGCAGAGAGCTTAAAATACCCAATAATACTATACATGTTTACATATTCATATATATGTATGTATACACAGACATACACACACTATATATGTAAAACCTTTAATGTAGGAGATTCTGTATTTAACTCTTTACTTTTAAATTTAAGATGATTATTCTTACATACTGTATCCATTTTGAAGTAAGATTTTTTATTTTTAGCATCTCCAGAAAAAATGAATTATTGAGACTCAGATATTCTAAAGTTAATATTTAAATTTGCTGATATATAAAAGGAAGAATTTTTTGACTTTTGATTTTCTCTCTTCCTCTCCCTATCTCTCTCTCTCTCTCTCTCTCTGTTGCAGGAATGTTCTTTTAGATATTTCTTTTAGAATCTTTAAAAATTAAATGTCTCTGGTCTACTGTTTCAGAAATGCACTCTATTAGATCTTACCCTCGTCGTGTAGGCTGCCTCGGGATCATCTTCCAGTACCCGAGAAAGTCCAAAGTCAGACACTTTGCACACAAGGTTACTGTTGATTAAGATGTTTCTAGCAGCAAGGTCTCTATGCACATAACCCATGTCAGAAAGATACTTCATTCCTGCAGCAATACCTCTCAGCATGCCAACAAGTTGAATCACAGTGAACTGCCCATCGTTTTTCTGTAAAGACAATGTAGAAATATTAGTCTAACAACACCAATCACTTGGGGAAAATATGAGAGGTCTGTATTCAATCCCCCAAACTGATAATATCAATCACTAAAATTCATATGCAATTTCTTTCTGAAGGAGAGTGGAAAATGGTAGGAAGTATATGGTTAACTTGGTAATGTTTATTTTTCCTCTGCTTGGATAAAGCAGATAAAGGTTTTGAAAACCCTGGCCAAAAATCTTGTGTGGTTGCCTTTTTCTGCGTCGTAACTCCTTTATTCTCAGTCATCAGAAGGGTTTGTTCACACTCCAACCTAGTATCTACCTTGGGTCAACACTGTACTATTTTTTATTTATTTATTTTTTTTTTTTGAGACGGAGTCTTGCTCTGTCGCCCGGACTGGAGTGCAGTGGCCGGATCTCAGCTCACTGCAAGCTCCGCCTCCCGGGTTTACGCCATTTTCCTGCCTCAGCCTCCCGAGTAGCTGGGACTACAGGCGCCCGCCACCTCGCCCGGCTAGTTTTTTGTATTTTTTAGTAGAGAAGGGGTTTCGTCGTGTTAGCCAGGATGGTCTCGATCTCCTGACCTCGTGATCCACCCGTCTCCGCCTCCCAAAGTGCTGGGATTACAGGCTTGAGCCACCGCGCCCGGCCAACACTGTACTATTTTGAGGTGATTTAAAAGAAGCTAGCTGGATAGACATATTAAGGTAAAGAATAAATGGACAGAGAAGATAAGGGAGTTTCTGCAACAGCAGATGGGAGACAGGTGATTGAGCAGTGATCAGGATAATATTAGCAATTTTTGGAAGTTCGTCATCTTTGTCAAGGGCACTGAAATTATTTCAGTTACATAAACTCAGAAGGCTCAACGGATGGCTATTTTAAAATAAAGGAATGATGCGACTCTAAGAGACCAGAGTACTTAAAGGTATGGTTAGAAAATTTGATAAAATAATTTGGCAGGGTCTGCCAATAGGAAGAAAAATTTGGCTTTTCAGTGGATCATTATCAAATTCATGGCATAGGTTCTTCTTACAATTGTTATCAATGCCATTGTGCTATCACTTTTTCCCACCAATGGTAATGAGCACTATATTAATATTACAAACTGCCAACTTACATGTTTAATCAGGCCTGCAAATATGTTACATTGTCTAACACAAGCTATTTACTAATAAAGTGGGTTGTCGATATTTAAAATGTAGAGATTCGCACACAAAAGAAAAAACCCTCCCCTGAAACGCTGCTGATCTGATAATATTAGCTATTGTCAATTACCACATGACCTCTGCTGGTGCAAGTAGTGACTGGTCTTTAGGTGGATTAGGAGCACTTATAGGCTCCAACTTGACCCCTCTATTAATGACTTGCTTGAGCTATTTACACGGTTTCTCACTCTACCTGATAAACTATGAGAAAATCGAATACTTGTAAGACCTTATTTTTTCCTTTTTTCCCTTTTTACATTTCTTTTTTAAATTTTTTCTGTTCCTCCCTTCTTGCCTTTCACTTCACTGCATTTTTTTTTTTTTCACAAATTAAAACATGCTTAAATAACACTTTAGGGGCATATAATTTGGATTTGTGTGAGTTTTCTGAAACAAATCATTGTTCATTTTGGAGTATAATTATTGTGGCTCCATACATCTCCATTCTATTAAAAATTTAAGCTTTAAAGTGGCCCAATTTCAACTTGAACGTCACAGTCAATATATAAATAACACCTTGAATAACTAAATTATTCCAAATCCTACCTTTAAAAATGTATCTAAAGAGCCATTCTCCATATACTCTGTCACTATCATCACTGGTTTACCTGAAAAGAAAACAGAGTGATATAACCTGCTGCTCTTCGATTTTGCATTCTCATCTGGCAAAAGCTTACCCAGAAGTTTTTATGAGTGTCCAAATTTTGTATATATATACATATATATAATGTATATATATAATGCGTGTGTGTGTGTATATATATATTTATTTAAAATGTCTTCTTTAAGAAATAAGCTAATTCCTGATATGATGATATCTTAGTGCTATGGGTGAGTCAGTGAGAAAAATGTATCATGAGGTTAATAACAGATTGACATTTAAGATTCACACACACACACACACACACATACCCTTGCCAATATCATCACTAATTTATGTAGGAAATGTGTTTAAGAATAATTCTATGAGTTTTAGGATAAATTTTATTTTAATAGAAGTAATGATATAATGCATCCAATAATATTCAGTGAAACACTTGGAACAAATTCATCTTTCTAACTCTCACAATTCTAAATAAAATCTCCATCCTATCTAACTGCCCTGTTTATGATCCCTTTAATGTATATTGTATTTTCCTTCCTTTACCCCTATGTTTCTGTAACTCCTTTCCTTAGGGCTACCTGCCCTTCCTCTCTCTGCCACACACTTAAAATCTTGATTAACCCCACTTTTCATTTTTTAAAGCCCCGTTCTAATTGTTATGTGAAAGATTTCCTTAGCAGTCATTAATTATGATGAAAAGTGTTCTTCTCCTTTTGTATCTGACATTGGCATGTAGCCTAGAGGTTAGTTGGACAGACTCTAGAGCCATACTTCTGGAATTTTCATCACAGAGCAATCACTCACTATTATGTGCTCCCAGGCAAGTCAATTCTTATCTCAGTGCCTCAGTTTTCTCATCTATAAAATGAGGATAGCAATGGCGCCTACCTCATAGGGTTGTTGTGAGTATCCACTAAGTCACATGGTTATGCAAGGCACTTAAAATAGTTCCTATTACTCAGAATTTGCTATGCAAGGATTTAACATTTTAAAAATAAATTTTATCAACTTTGTATCTGTGTGTTAGCTTCCTTGCTAGATGTAAGTTGACCAAGAGAATAGATCACCTTATTCCGTATAAAATTGTGACATTTCATACATAGTATGTCTGTAATACAAGATGAAAATTGCAAGATAAAAAATTCTTGCTATACAAGAAAATATCTAGAAAACAGTTGCTAGTTTTATCATTCCACGTTTTCACTATATTTTAAGACATGCCCCTTCACTCTTTAATAGAAACACATGACATAAAACTTGTTTTAATTTAAAATATTTTGAGTTAAGAAAAAGGAGACTTATGACAATAAAATTACCATAATGTCCATTAATTAACTTTTTAATTTATGAAGAGAAACAAATACTATACAATTGTGAAATGCATTATAATTAATTTAATGACATTCTTCAGAAGAGCGTCCGTATTTTACTGGATAGTTGATTGACTCAGGTCATAGAATGACAACTTACATATTTACACATATCATATTATCCAGAAGTACAAAGACAGATGTAGAATAGATGACTATTACATATGAAAAGGAAATAAGTGGGAAGAAAAAAGAATTTTTTATTCCCAGATCACTTAAAACTCACTGTTTATAATAATAATGTAGGACAAGTGAGTCTAATTCTCACTTAATTATCTTCTCATAAAATACTCTAGAGACAGTATTTCTTTAAATGGAATGCGGTAAGTGTATTGCAAATGCAACCACATTTCCTCGTCCTCTAAAGTTTATAAAAGTTGTGAAAAATATTTGTCTAAAATATTTTATTTGACACAGGTCTGTAGATGCCTATGTTAGGTGAGAGATCACATATGCAGAGAGTGTGCATTTTGGATGTAATTTAATCTGCACCTTGAAGAGCGAAGGACTCACTGGTGTAATAAAAGGTGACCAGAATTCCAGAAAGGGAGGTGGCACATGTCTATGCATATTGCCAAGAAAGATCCCATCAAGTTCAAATATGGTCGGAGCTCGGAATTTTTTCTTTTCTTAAATCACAAAGTCACAGGAGATGAGGTGACAAATACCGACCTTAAAACTAGATAGAAATGAAATTTCTTAGTAGAAACATAATTCTTTAGATTGTATTTGTAAATGGCTCGAGAACACAACAGGAAAAAATTGATAATGAGATTTTTATCATTAGTATAATTTTAATCTACATTCATGAATAGAAAATGCTTGCAACTTAAACTTTATTTTAATTATATTGTCAGACTCTTTCTGAAGGACCTCAGGCAAACTCTAAAATAGACACAATTCTGCTTCGGGCTCTTTTTATCCATTCTCACATCTCAGAGCCCATTTCAACCTTTTATATTCATCTGAAGTCCTTTTCTTTCAAGGAAACAAAAGTAATATACCTCTCCCAGGAGTGACAGCCCCACTGTTTGAGCACGGCTACCTATATGTCAGAATTTGTACCAGCGATAATGCTGAAATATCCTGGATCACCCTGTGATATTAGGCATTATCCCATCATTTGCCCAGTTTCAGGAATTTGAAAGTACTCAGCAAAGAAACTGTTACTCGTATAAAGGGGACACATGGGAGACTCCGGCATCAGTTATTACCCACAGTATAGAAAGATTTCAATCAATTTACAATGAATAGAGCCAAAACAGTATGTACCTGACGAAGATCAGCCCTAATCTAACTAAAAGGAGGCCTAGGTTTTCTGGAATCAGCCTGTAATTCCAGAAATCCTCCCTGTGTGCCTCTTTTACTTGGATTCTGCCTGATCTCGCCCCTCATTTACAGAAATCTATTGAGAGGGTTGTCACATTATAATGAATGGAAAGACCTGAATTCTAGCAGACATCTAGAGAATATAGTCTCAGCTTTTCCTGCATGGCACCTCTCAGCTCATATCACATGAACAGACGCTGTGTTCCACTAATCTATGTTATCATTATCTACTTTACCCCATGTCCTTTATGTTTGCAGGGCTTTTCCTGTATTTCTACTTACAGCACTTTCAGTTTCTTTCTTCTTTCCTTTCTAGAATTTCTTCTTTCTGCCTATCTTTTTATATTTTAGGCTCTCTTTTTAGAGTTGGGGTCAGTGGTAAATACAACCACTGCTCACCCAAGATCTAGAGAGTAGGATTTGGATGGAATTCTCATAAAAAATTATCTCTTTCTAGGGAAAATCTGCATCTTAAATTCAAACCAAATTCATTGAACTTAGAAGACGGAATTTATACTCTAAAGAGAATGCACTGATCAGACAACGTGTTCGCACTGTATAATATACATTTGGGAGAAAAAAGAGAGATAGACACCTGGTATTCATCCTGTAAGATTTTTCAGCTAGTGTCACCTAATTTTTAAAGGCAGATTAATTATTTATGACAGTGTAGGTTGTGATGTGAAAAACAAAAACATTATTTGAGAAAGATGATAAGGACCTAAAACACCTCTCATATTTCACATGATGGGGGAAAAGCAATTAAAATGAATGTTTGCAAACAAGTATGATCTTCTTTTGTTGACAGGAATAAGACACTTCAGGACCCATTCGATTATTTTTCATGCTTGAGTCATTTTAATGCTAATTATATTTAATTTGGCTTATGTTTTGTCTCAGTTCCTGCTAGCCTGCAAAAATGACATAGCAATAATTAACATGGCTTACTCTAACCCTTGTAAATTCAATAAAAGTGTATAAATCATTTTCCATTATCCAGCTTGAAGTACAGACAAAGAGTAGATCTGCCAATAATTTTGAAAGCATGTTATCAAAAATCCATATAAAAAGAGCTCATAAAGCATGTCAAAACATGATTTTAATCACAGAGGAGAGTTTTTATTACTTTCTATTATTTACTGAAGGCCCAGCCTGGGGAGAGTACATGAAGTAACAGAAATACATTATTTGAGAAATTTATCTTTATTATTGATAACTATAAAAGAGCTCAAATTTATTGAGCATCTACTCTTTATAAGGCAATGTTATTGATATTAAAATTCTATAACTGTGATATTATAATAGACTTTTTCAGTGAAGGCAAGTAAGGCTCAGAAAGGTTCAATATATTACTTGGGTTGCCTAGAGCAAGTTATATAAGAAGTAAAGTTGAGAATCAAATTTATATCTATCTGAATATTAAGGTTGTTTTCCTTTCTCCCATACTGTGATGCCTGCCAATTCAAAATATTTACTTTGATTTCATTTTAAAAACTCACAAATATTCACTTTTTGTGTGTTAATACAAACTTGGGAATCACCAATACGGCATAACTAATTATTCAGCCATTGATGGCAGATCTAATTCAGGAATTCACCTTCAATAAATATTCTATTTTTATATATGCCCATTATCCACATATGATCCAAGCAGTGTATTGTGAACAATCTTGGATTACATTCACAAGAGATACTTAAAGTAGTTAAACCCACAGAAGCAGAAAGTAGAAAGGTAGTTTCCAGGAGCTGTGGGGACAGGGAAGTGGAGGGTTGCTGTTCAATGTGTACAAAATTACAGTATGCAAGATGAAAAAGTACTAAAGATCTGCTGTACAACACTGTGTGTAAGGGTAATAATACTGTATTGTACACTTGAAAAAATTTAAGGGTGTATAGCTCAAGATGTGTGTGTATGCTTTTTTTCTACAATTACAAAAAAATTAGGTTTTTTTTTTTACTTATTATGTAACTTTTTGGTGCTAACGTCCATTACAAATCTCCAAAAGAGAAGAGAATATACCTTTCCTGATAATACAATCCTTTGCCATAAGATATCTCAAAGTTAGGTGAAAAAAATTTGGGGAATGTTGATCTAGTCCTTGTTTCTCAGAGTATGGCATCTGACAAGCATCATAGACATGGCCTGGGAACTTATTAGAAATGTAAAATACCATTCCCCAATCAGATCTATTGAAACAGATTCTGCAATTTAGCAATATCCCCAGAGGCACATTACGTTTTTTGAAACACTAAACTAGGCTACATCACAAGAGTTGCTGCTAAATATAGGCTTATTATTTTATTTGCATTAATATCATCTTCCTTTCCAAAACCATTAGCTCATCAATAAACACATGATACCACTTAGGGCTATCAGTTAGCATTTCATTTAGAAGCCTCATAATTCACTGGAAAATTATTGTCACTGCATTTCTCTTAGAAATATATTTTAAGATTTGTAAATGACTGAAAGTAAGCCTCTGTTTATACTTATATGCCTATAGTATGATTTCATTATACCATCTTATTTGCATTGTTTTCTATTTAGTACACTTATGCTTGCAGCTGTTTCAAATTTATTTTATTCTTACCCCAAAGGAAACTTGGGATAACACAAATATGGTGAATCAATTATTAATTGATAATGGTCAACCAGAAAATAAGATCTTGTACTTGGGGTAGGAATACGTAATGCTTATTAAAAGTGGAAAAAACAAAACAACAAAAATAAAAACAAACTATGAGCAGAACTTAGAAATGGACTCAGATATTTTAATTTTATTATGGTTCTTATTTGCTGGCTAACGTGTTGGGACAAGTCCTTTGTAAAATTATATAATTTCAGATCGGGAAAATAAGACAAAATCAAAAGTTTGCATACCTCACCTGAGACAGGGGCATGGAAATGCAAAATGTCTCTATGGGTAGAAATTCCAAGCTTTCCTAAATATCCTCTTTATTTCAGATTGTTTACATTAATGTAAACTTTCTCAATAGATGTTCATTTCTCAAATTGAAAACAAACTAGCATTGTTCTTACATTAGTGAAAATGGTTAATACAGTAATTAATTATGGAATCAGAAATTATAGGCTTTTCAGAAGAGATGGAGAATCTAAAAATGATCAAATCTGACAACTTGGTTGTATTAATAATGAAAATAACTTTAAAACACAGTTTCATTTATTAACAGTCAGTCTGCAAGTCAGTAAATTTCTTTCTATAAACCTATATGTTTTTCAGATGATTGAGATTTAGATTCTTTAAGAGACAGCACTTGTAAATATCTCATTTTTAGTATATGTGTATTTACTAAACACTTGTATCTGCCTTAGCAAAGAAAAACAATTACCAAATTAATGAGCTTGGTTCTGTTTCTACTTCAGTTTTAAAGTTATTTATTTATATCATTGTTTATAACTGGTTCATGTAATTTTATTTCTTCTTGTGAAGTGGAAGACATAAAATTAAAGTTTACTCATACTTCAAACATTTTTCTTTTTACTTATTGGGACTAAAGTTAAATCCAACTTTATGCACAACATCTGTAATTGTATGCTAATAGGTATCTCAAATTTAACATGTCCACAACTGAACTACTGATTACCAAGCATAATCTTGTTCCTCCCAAACTCGTCCCCATAAATTGCAACTCCTTTTTTTGAGGCACTCAGGACAAATAATTTATAGTTATCATTGACTCCTTTCTTTTTCTCACACTTCACATCAAATTCACAAGAAGGTTTACTGTGATTGCCTTCAAAATATCTACAAAATCCAACCACGACCCTCCACCATGTTAGGTCATTACACTGACCTAATCCATAATGATCAGTGAACAATATAAATTAGCTTCCAGTGCCTCCCTGCTTCAACACTGGGTCCTACCACATCTTCTTAACCCAGCAGGGTCCTGTTAAGGTGTAAATCAAATTCTATCCCATGTTAACTCTACAGCTTCAAAGTTCAGATTAAGAGATGGTCTTTGCAGGCACCAAAGAGTTTTTACAGTTTATTCTCCTACTACATCGTTAATCTGAATTCTTACCAAAGACTCCTCTCAATCATTCCACTGCAGAGACAATGGCCTTCTTGCTGTTTCTTGAACCTTCCAGGCAAGTTCCCTTAGAGCATTGCTGGTCCCTCTTCCTGTAACAGTCTACCTCCAAATGTCTGTAAGACCCCAAATTTTAATTTGTTCAAGCCTTATCTAAGTAAAATAGAAAGCACCCACTCTCAACAGAAGCAACCCCCAATCTCCTTTCCCAGCTTGATTTTCTCCATTTAACATTATTATCTTAAGTTATTTGTTCATTTAATTTCTGTCTCCATCGCCCAAAGGTAAACCCTATAAAGGCAGAAATTCAGTCGGTTTAATCTCTGCTATAGCCCCACTGATTAGTAAGAATAGACCTATATTAGGTGATCAACTAGTTTTTTGAATAAATAAATGTTTCTTATCAAGCATGTACACAGAATGATGAAATATGAGGTTGGTTATATCCACTGTTTAAGAGTTTGGATTTTGGAATCAGAGAGAGATGTTTTAAAATCTGCCATTATTCCCATGCTAGTTTTATGATATTGGATAAGATATTTAACTTTTTTAATGCTAATTTTTCCCCTCTGTAAAATGAAAACAAATGCTAATGTCTACAGCATAGCATATTGTGCAGATTAAAAGAGATAACATATAAAGAAAACTAAGCTTAGTAAATTCTTAATGCAATGTCAATAATAATTAATAGTGGTATATGCAAGATTTGATTTTCAGAAAATTTCCTTCCTATTAATTTTATTATTATTTTTCATAAAAGCCCAAGGTTTTATATAACAAAGTTTTTAAATTTAAAACATAAACTATATCATTCTAACTAGCCTACGATCTTTACATAGCCACAATTTATTCATTCACTATTTTAATTTCCTCCTTTTTTTTATTATCTAATGTGTCTGGCCCTTGGCTAGACACAAAGGGGGCGATAAACCTATGCTGGTTTCAATGAGCTCATTGCATAAGAAGGGTGATAAAATATTTGCAGATGTAATTATGAAAAAGCATATAGCATGACAGAGTATACAGAAATGCTACTGTTATTTAGACAATTACTTCTGACTGAGAATTCATTCATTCAACACATATATAAAGTGCTACACATGTTGGGCTTGGATCTAGGAACACACAAGTGAGTAAAACAAAAACCTTTGCCCTTCAAAGTTCATATTTTGAAACTTTTACTCTAATGTAGAAGTGGGAAGCTTTTCTTTACTCAGCTATTCAACATAATTGAAGGCCTACTTTATGCCAGGCAGGCACTCAAGATTGAAGGAAAAATGAAGATAAATGACACTGATCTCATAGAGGTCACATTTGAATTAAACCTGAAGGTCAAGAAGAGAGAAGAGAGGACATTTTAGGCCTTACTGAAGTATCTCAAGGGGGCAGAGCAAGAATAAGGTAGAGTTTTCCAGAAAGAAAATAGTGAACTATTGAAATATGTATCAGATTAAGTATGAAAGTCTATGCAGTTTGGTTGATTTGTTTGCATGACTGCTGATGAAGCATGATAGGAAAGCAGTGATTTGAGGGCAATGTGTATGGAGTGGACTAAAGTGGAAAGTGACAAAATGGGAAGAGTAGTGGAAGACTGTTGGAATAATGTTAGTTAATATATAATAAGAGCCTGTATAAAGAAAATGATCTTACTAGACAGACTGAAGTAATATATTTGAAAGATAATTACAAATTTACACAATAAGTCAAAACTGTCTAGCAGTTTAGGCAATCAATGTAATTGGAGTTTCTATCTCTGCAGATATAGAAATAAAGAGAAAGAGAAATTCCTCTAATTTTTCTGTAATGTTTTGTTTAAATTTATTAATTTTACAGAACTAAGCTTATTCATACATGATTCTAAATTAAGAAATAAAATTATAACTAATCCTAAGACTGAATAGATATTCCTTTAGTCAGTTCGGATAATAATTTTCCACTGATGGTAGACGAAATCTTCAGGAACTGAAGGATGCTGCAGTGAAAAAGTTATAACTTTTTTCTCCTTTTTATCTTTTTCCCGAATCTCATTAAATAGCAAAAGCTGGCACTGTGTCTATTACACTAAAGTGCCTTGCATTTCAAATGAGTCAATTAAGCCAGGACCTGTGGGGTTTTTTTTTAATGTCATTTGTCATGAAAGAGCTTTAGAATATATGTATCTATTTATGATGGTTCCTGTTTCACAATAAATCACAGAAGGAATTTGAATGGGGGCTCAAGCTTCTGGCACGTGATACTGGAAAGATGAAGGCTCATGATGACACCACCCATAGAAGGGCTACTTCAGACTCCCTACCTCAGCTTCAATAAGAAAAATCACAAGACTTAGTTGCACTTATGTCTCATTATCTGTGTGCTGCAGGTTGAGAATAATTGCTGAATAAATTAGCATCAGATCAGAGAGCATGAAATTAAGGACACAAATAAAGTGAGTTGCAACATGGTAAATTCAAAACAAGTTGAAGACTTCCTAAGTTGAACATCAAGAGCTAAATTTATAAAGGAGAAATATTGTTTCAATAAATGTATAGAATAAACGTATAGAATAAATTAAACATACAGAATAAGAAGTAAAAGCAAATAAATATTGTAAGTATTTACATTTTTCTTTACATATATGTGTAGCCTCATGGTGAGCAGCAACATCCAGCAGAATATTTGATTAAGAGATAGAAATTTAAAACTGCCTTTCTAATTAAAGTAACATTTTTTTAGAATAGAATTCATAAAATCTAGATATGATCATTTGTTGATATTGAAACTAGCTCCTAAAAATGCATATGCAATATATGAGAAACTTGTTCGTATTATTACAAGAAGTTGTCTTAATTTATCTCAGTCAGGACCCAGAAAATAAGTAAGTTTTATAATAAAGATCTGTAAAATACAGTATGTTTACGTAAATATTTAGGATACGATCTTTGTCTTCAAGGAACATACATTTTTTAGCTAGAGAGCTGAAACATATAAGCAACAGAGACAAAAAAAGTAAGATTTAAATAAGACTTTTGAACCAAATGAAGAAACATTATAGACTTGCAAAAATTATCTTGTAGGCAGAGTGTTCAAAAGAAGAAATTACTTCAGGGCAAAGTGGAAGGGATTATTTCACAGATCTGGTAGACTTTGAGTAAGTTTTCAATGAACTTGAGAAAGTAGTGAACATGAGGGTGTAAATTTCAGAGAAAGAGGCAATGAAGGCAGGGCAAAATATGAGGTAGTTTAAAATGGACTAAGCATAAAATGGATATGGAGAAGTTCAGAGCATAGGAAGAGAGATAAGTGGAGAAGTAGTAACTATGTACTAAATACATACTTACTTTGTGCCTTGCCCATTCTAAACTTCATCTATATTAATTCATGTCATCTTCACAATAATGCTACAAAGTATTCTCACCCCATAGCATTAATGTGGAAACTAAGGTTTCAAATGTTTATGATGTGCAAAACCACATGTTTATATTATAATTAAAATTCAAATCGCATCACTAGATGCATAGTCCATGTTCTTGACTATTATGCAACGTTGTCTTCCATGATAATAACAGTAATCTGCCATTGTTCTAAATATTACATCTTAACTCATTATGAAGGGTAGATTGGCTGCCTACAGAGTTTGCATTCACCCTGGGGTAACGGGACGTGATAGTGAGAGTTTATTTTCAGAAAGTTAAATTTGTCAGCCACGTGAATGAGGCAACGAAGATGGAAATTATCAAATGTTGCTTACTATTATTACTGGTACCATCATTAAGAACTATGTTTTATATTAGATAATACCATTTCTACATAGCAAATGATTTTACTTAATCTCTGTTGTTATGATTCTTGCTTCTACAGTATCGCCACTTGCTATCACAGATGTTCTTTCAAAGTCCTTCCCCTCAGATAGAATATAGCCACATTCAAATTCTAATTTAATTTTATTGCATCTGTGACCATATTTTTATATTATATTCTTATTTGACATATTTCCACACATCCATTAAAGAATATCCTCATTATAAAATATTTTTGTTTCATTCCATTTAAAAAAATGTGCTGTTTCCTTTGACTGTCTCTCTCTTGAGCCTGCCTCCTGCCTTTCTTTAGCAATTGTACACTTTTCTGATAAGACCTCAGGATTGCCTTCTTGCTCCAGAAATGTCCTGTCTGGGTTTCGATCAAGTAAAGAATAATGTGTGGGTATATACTCAACTGGAGGAAGAAAATCCAAGATTTGAAGAAACCCACATCTGTAGGTTATTTTATTCTTTTCCTGCATTCCTCTCTGAGCATGCTTCCTGGAGATGTGTACCTCTTTAAGATATGGATTTTGGTAAGTGATGTGTAGGGTGTCAGGAATAAAGGAAGGAATCAGAACACATAGGAATGGTAAAGAAATAATGAATACAAAGAAAATGAAGGCCAATGTATGTGCCACAATAATACATTATTTGTTGACTGAAAATGACTTAAAATCCTTGTATTGCAAGGCTCACCACACGAACACATTTACAAAACACTAACACACATTTAAAAAGATGTAAAATTCTCGATATTTTTGAGAAAAAAAAAAAAAACTAGATTTGCTTTCACAACAACAACAAAAAATTCGTTAAAAGGAGCTTCCCTGTCTTCTGTGGTTGTTACTTTCGCTAGAACTATTAACATATCTTTAAAAAAATGAATAAACAAAATGAACCTGACTATAAAGAATTGCTTAAAAGGTGGCATTGCTATGGTTATAGGAATCCTTTTGAATGTTAAACTTCAATGCCTTCATCAACACTTTGAAGTTAATATTTCATTAGGATAAAAAGTAAAAGAGCCAACAGTTAAAAAAAAAAAAGTTGATATATTTACTGCTCCTTTTATCTGGATACATTTTTGTCTGGCATTGAATTCATAGCAAATGAGTTAAAATATATATTTTAAAAGATAGATAAAAATTCAAGTTCATTGAAGATTAGCTTTAACAAAAATCTAAAATACACGATGAACATCAATATTAGAGAAATTAATATATTACAATCTTGGTTTCTCTTTACCCTAAAATTAATAATGATCTAAAGAGATATTGATGATATACACACACATGTATAATTTGCCATCATACTTACTTTTGGTCACCACACCTTCTAAATGGATGATGTTAGGATGATCAAACTGTCCCATGATACTTGCTTCACCTAGGAAATCTCTGCGTTGCTTTTCAGTGTAACCTACTTTAAGAGTTTTGATAGCCACAGGTAATTCTCTTTTTCCTGGTAGTTTCAAACGTCCACTACAAACTTCACCAAATTCACCTTGTGATAAAGATGAAAAAAATGCAAAAACGCATTTGAAATTCTTAGTCTATTAATACTTGAATGCCCTCCTAGACTCCTAAGGCTTAGACGAAAAAACAAAAATCAAACAAACAAACAAACAAAAAACAGTCAGAAAAAGGTAGTCTACACTACGTTATTGATAGTAATGAAAATAAATAGTATATTGGAGCAAACCATAGCAGATGATCTTAAAACACTTTAGGGACTATTAGCTTCCTCCGTCTCACCTACAAAAACCTTAAAAAAAAAAAAAAAAAAGCTACAATGAAATTAAAAGAAACTAACTAAAAATCACTTTTTCTTCTTTTTCTGTCTACTGTAGTAGCAATAAGAAGAGAAAAGTCAACCAGATTATAGCTAGAAAAAAAGGAAACAATTTTAAGACAGATATAAACTGAATTACATACATACTTTTGGGTATTACAAATTCTCTCTCTCTCTCTCTATATATATATATATATAATATATATATGTATATTATATATATATAAAATAGTGAAACATCTATTTAAATTTTTTTTGTTGTTTTTAAATTTTATAAACCAGATATTTGCTGGTTTAAGCATGAGTTACACAGAAGGTTGTATTAAAATGTGATCAATTACATATCACTTTGAATGTAAGCCAATTACAAAAGATTAAAAACATTCTCTGTTAGATCAGGACACTGATATATTACATTCTAGAATACAAACAAAAGTTAAAAGTCAAAGTCAAACACATTGTTGTACCTGCTCCAATAACTCTCTCAATGGTGATACATGATGCTTCTATCTCCTTGGCAAATTCATGGACAGCTTGATTGGGATCCTCATAGGTATGTGGATCAATATAAGTTCTTACTCCTGGCAGTTTAACTGTAAAAGTAAATCGGCATTAAAATAGAAGTAATTGTGATGGATGAGCAAAATTATGAACTTTATTAACATGCAAGTATGGCTTAAATCCCTAATTCCTAGAAGTAGCCAAACTGCAAGGACCAGCCCTCTCCTGAGTTAGAGTTATTTGTACAACTATATCAGTTTTATAATTTTAGAAATCTGTTTGCAGGCACAAGAAATGCATAAGTAATGACATATCTGAGAAAACACACCTCTCAATGATAATACTTAGAAAGTCTCTGAGGCAAATTAAGACAATGTTATTCACCGAACTAGACAATACAATACAAGTGCTTAATTTGCTGGTTTATTTTTCAATATTTCATATGGACGATATTCAATATAATCACATTATTATTAATTTTAATGTTATACAAAATGATTTCAAGTAACTTTTCTGGTGGTATGGTGCAAAAAGGCTGACATATAAGTCAAAAGAAAGTATTCTGCTTCTCACTGTATTTCTGTCACTGCATGACATTAGACAAGACTTATGCTCTCTGAGTTTCAGTTTTATCACCTTTAACGGTTGCTAATATCACCTCATTAAGTTTTTTGGAACTAAATAATATTAAATAAGATAGGATTAGGAGATGAACTCAATGCTTTGCAGCATGAGTTATAGCTTTAACGATTTTGACATTTAAGATGGCAGAGAGGAAAAAAAAAACAAATATATTTGTCACTCACTTGGCAAACCAACTCACGTTGCATCATTTAAGGAAAAATAATAAAACATCAAAATTCAACTCATTTGGACTAATTGTTAAAACTCTTTATTAAAACATGATTTTCTGCATTATTTTTTAAAACATGGTCTTTTTAAGTCATTTGAACCAAGATTACTGCCACAGGATCTGTTCAGGTAAATTCCCACTAAAATGCTAGAAGAAGAAGAAAAAAAAAACCTGAGAAATTTTACTTATTTAACCTGATGATGTTACTTAGTGATAGATTTCTACTCATTGCGTTGCTAGGAATTAGAATAGGCCAGAACATTTTATTTGAAATATAGTAGCTCTTTATATTAAGCAAAAAGTTTTTATTTTGATTATAATGAAAGTATTCTTTAAATAATTGAATAAAGCATTCAGCTATTACCTAAAGCATGCCAGAAATACCCAAGTCCATATTCTTTACAGGAATGTAACAAATAGAACACTTTTTAAAAAAAACAAAACAAAACACTATTTTGGTCAGTTATTATAAATCTTCTAGCCTGAAAAGAAACTTAAATAACAATAAAGTGTCCCTTATTTTATTCTGTTTTTATTTTTTACAATTTGCTTACTGTGCCCATTATGAAAATGCATCTTTTCCTCTTCTGGATCTTGTTTTGCTTTGCTGTAGCCACACCGCCTGGAACAAAGTAAGCTAGAATTAGCCACATCTGACAGTGGTGAATCAATCACATCAAGCCCAGAAGCATGAAGCACAATTGAAATTATTGCAACTCTAAACTGATTTTCATACTAGTAGTTTGGATGAGACCTATATCCCTAGCCAGTGTTCCTCACTAAGAAAATAATCTTGCATAGATTTCACTGAGAAGTCTGAAGCCATTCAAACCTGTTTTTAAACTTCCCTTCACCAAATACTATATACCAGACATTGTTGTTCTCTTTTCCTCTTTTACTTTATTTTATTTTTATTTTTTGGCATTTCAAATGGCCACTGCCTCTTTCTGAATGAACTGCCCAAAAAATAATAGTTTCTTGCCTTCATCACCCTGCACAATAGGGTTTTGATTTTTGTTTTTCTCTCTACTGTTTTGGAATCCTCAGTTGTTCCACTGACAGAAAACTATGAAACTCACCACAACTTGCAAAGCCTCTCAGCTTCGCTTTTCAAACCTTTGTCTGTCTTTGTTTTCTCAATTATCCACAAATTTGCAAGTCTTTTCAAATTTCTCTTACTACTGGAAAAAAAAAAAAAAAAAAATCTGTCCTCCTAAGATTCACAAATGACATCTTAACTTCTAAATACAATCTTAGTTTTTCATTATTCCTGATGGATTGAAATCCCCAACTACTTTTCTGATTCCTTTCGCTCTTCTTTACATTGATGGATGGACATTTTCATAGGCCCTCCATGTGAACATCTCTGGTTCTCTCCTCTCAATCCATCTATTTCTATCAATTTAATTAATACTTCTATCTCACTGGTTTAATTTCTTTTGAGAGTTATGTTTCTATTTCTGGTAGATTTATTTTATAGGGGTATCCCACAAACATTCAAACACAATGGACCTGAAAATGAAATCACTGTATTTTTCTTTACTTCTTTCAACTATAGCTGCCTTCTTTTCCTGTTAATAACAGTATGGCCTTGGTCCCTTAAAAGCAAAGACTTATTCTTGTGTCCTTCACAACAAATTAGTGCCAAATCCCAGGAACTACGACTCATCCCTTTCTTTTCATTAACTCTAACATTTCCTCATTTAAGTTCCTAATATTTTTCCTCCACATTACTATAAGTGCCTTCAAAATGATGCTCCTCCACTCTATAACTCCTTTCCTAAACTATACTAGACATGGCTATAGCCAAATTATGGTATATAAGATGCTTTTCTATTGCATTAGCTATCTACTGCAAAATATTTAATGAAATAATGAGATAAAGATTCCTAAATGTAGCCCTAACATACACTTCCGGAATCAACTCCAACTTTTCATCTTCACTTGTACTAAACTTTCTCTTGAAATCTCCAGGATATTTCTCCATGCTTCCATACTTTTGCACATATTGGTTCCTTCACTGAGGATTTTCTTCATAACAATTTCCAACTGTCAAAGTTCAGCTCCATTTTTTTCCTTCTTCACATTTTTCTCGATACTCAAACTTAATGTAGTATTTTCCCTTTGGAGCACAATAGCTTTTTCTACCCTTTCTTGTGATTTCCGGCCTATGCTGCAGCATAGTCATTGGAGTATCCTTGTTGGTTTCCTTACTACTTTTTAGCTTCTTGAATGGCAATAAGTTTTATTCATCTGTAAAATTCGTGCAGTGACCTGGCATCTGACTCAGAGTTGACTCTAAAAATATTTGTCACATTGATGAATGAATAAATGAACGAGAGAATGATATTTGGATTATGTCTACACAATGACAGGTGTTTGGAGAGGGAATGTGCTGAATGAACACTGAATTGATGATTAAGCGTACAACATTAAACAACTGGCTAAAATGAAAATACTTAAATTATTTTTAGAGAAACTCTAAAGAAGTGATTTTACTATTCATAAGCTCCCAGCACAGCATTCAGTTTACTAAAAACAAAATTTCCGTTGATTTATGCATTAAGAAAAGGCAGCCAAATGACAGACTGATAAAATATTTTCATTACAAAATTGGTTGAGAACTACTATGTGATGTGTATGAAGTGTCTATTACACATGCACTAACAGAGACTGTCCTTTGATTACATATTCTAGGATATATTTAAAATATATGTATATTTTGATATTAAGGGAATATATTTTGTCATTTTACAATGTGTAACTACATATATATTACAAAAATGGTCAACACAATCCATCTTTTGTCATTTTTGGAAAAAAATACAGTTAGCTGGCTGGGTGTGGTGGCTCATGCTTGTAATCCCAGCACTTTGGGAGGCTGAGGTGGGCAGATCACGAGGTCAGGAGTTCGAGACCAGCCTGGCCAACACAGTGAAACCCAGTATCTACTAAAAATACAAAAATTAGCTAGGCGTGGTGGCAGGCACCTGTAATCCCAGTTGCTTGCAAGACTGAGGCAGAAGAATCGCTTGAACCCAGGAGCCGGAGGTTACAGTGAGCCAAGATCTTGCCACAGCACTCCAGCCTGTGCCACAAAGCTAGACTTCATCTCAAAAAAAAAAAAAAAAAAAAATGGGAAGAAAAGATACAGTTATCTTTATCATATTAAAAAACTGGCAACTTATTGGTAAAGTAACACTAGTAAATTTTCAGTAAACTTGAAGGAATATTGTTAACACATCACAACAGGGATCACGAGGCTTCAAATTTTATTCATAACATTTAAATACATTTGTCATTCCAGGGTCCTTAAGACATCTTAAATCACCTCACCAAAATGAAAAGGAGGGAAGAAACAAATACATTAAACCACACTGAAATTATATTTGGTCTATTCAAGCTAAGTTTTAAGTTATTTTAATACATTGTACATAATTTCACTAGATATAAAATTATTCTTTTAGCCTTTAATATATGTGCCTCTAGAGAGAACAGTTATTAATATTTCTTTTTAATAACATTTTAAATACAATTGTGTAAAATTATCCAGAGATTTGTGTTATTTAAATAATACTGACAATAACAACTTTGTTAGACGAACTCTACAGAGACCTAAAAGCTATACATGTTCTTACGATTTACATTAGAAAACAAACATCTATTAATCCACCTTCAACTCTCCCACCTTCAAAAAAAAAAGATAAGCTTTCAAAATTGTATCCTCAAGTAGTCTTTATCATTAAATAAACCTCATGGATATTTATGCTGCATGAAAATTCCTGGTATAAAAATGGAAATAAAATTTTGGATCTCATAACAAAATGACTTGGGAATACCTTGGTGAGGAGCAGTTAACATTGCATTACCTAGGGTGAGAGTCAGCAGCGCAATTGAAAGGAGTTATGTTTGACTATGGGCATCTCTGGAGCTCTATAACATATACCGCTGCATATCGCATTAACATGTAAAATTAAGTTCTGGAATCCCCCGAAGCATCATTAAAACAAACCTCAACAAGAAACAGCAAGTAAAAATGCAGCTGGCAGAGACTGGTACTCAGGCAGCGGTTCAGTCTCACTGAAAAAGCGTTTCAGGAAGCGTATTCATTCAGTATCATGTTCTGTACCTGCTCCAGATGCATAATTTTAACCAGTCAGAAAACAGTCAATAAATATGTCATTCTGTATGTAAATTGTACCTCCTACTTTCTGGAAATGATGTCTTTTTTTCTGAATGGAAAAGAAACATTTTTTAAAAATTTTGTTTTTATGACAATTTTAATGTGAGCTTTGAAATTATTATACTAAAAAGATCTGCAGTGTCTGTATTTAAAGGAATCACATCCTCTAATCATTTATACTCATGTTCTTTTAGAAAACAATGTGCTTTTGCTCTTTAGTAATAGAGATGGGCAGGAGAAATTATTCATAGGCATAACTCATACTCATAGTCATTAATTAATATTTATTTAAATGTCCTAGAGAGATGCTAGATATATAAATATAGCAATGATCTTATCATTTATTTAGAAATCAATCCATTTTCTCCCATGCTTTTTCTAAGGATTTGGATAATACATTTTTGATACTCTTAATGTTGATCTTAAAAATTTGGTTGCAGTTATAATATCTACATTTAGATACTTAAGATTTCTGTAATACATGAAATTAAAAAAAATTATGTAGATATGGACAGCCAATGAATAACTTAGTTTCTGAGTACAAATTTGAGACTTGATAATGAATTTGGGATATAAATGTCAAGAATTTCAGAGTACCAAGTAACGTACACAAGCAGTACTTTATAAATGGCACTCTTGTGACCAATGAGGAAAGGATAAGTGAACAGAATAGAAAACAGAGTGGAAATTCTTGCAAAACAATAGCCTCTATACTATCAGATCCTTCCATTGCTTTAGCCTACAGAAATATGCTCTAAATAATTTTTTTCACCTTAATCTAAATAAAGTAGAGCGGGATACAATAGGGGAAGAAGTGGTTTTGCATTTTATTTATTTAAAAGAGTAAGCATATGCAGTGTCTAGCTCAGAAATTGATACTCCTGTATTGTTCCTCTGTTTTCCAGATTGATTAAGAGATGCTTTTCCTATAAACTGAAGCAAAAATATTCAAAAAGCAACAGATTACAGTTAACAATAATATCTATATGAGATGAGAAAAAATAAAAACTCTTAATTGAGCCTCGTTTAAAGTCACATTTCTTCATATATGCACACTCCTGTATTCTGACATAACAAGGACCTCAACCATTGCATAATGTTGTATGTAAATGACAGTATATAGAGTATTTCACTGCTGGAAACTTGAAAGGAATAATACTGGTTTTTAGAAAATACTTTGAATTTTTCACTTTGGGATTTTTCTCCAATTAGACAAACGTTTAATTAAAGTCAGCTAACTTATCCTCATAAAATACATAAACATATGAACATTAAGTTATTAATGTATCTAATAAAAACTGAACATGGATTAAAGTTTGTTTTATGAGCCAGTATTCTTCAATAGGAATGCAAATGAATATGTACTGAAATGGGGCATTGGATATTTAGGCAGTCTTGCTAGCAAAACTGTGTGAGTCATTTATATTTTCCTTGTTTATACTACCAGAATATTGACATTTTGAGTTCTTCATAGATAGATTTAAGTCAGACAAAAAGTGCAGCTAATCTATTTTTATTTACTAAATATTTTCAGATATACTGATTAAAAGGAATTTACTTATTTAGAAAAACATACTTCATTGGATATGGGAATGATGTAAAATTATACCACACAAAATGAGAAAACAATTTTCTGAGTTCTTATCTCACATTTGCTCAAGAGTGCTAACAGCCCTATGATTAATGCCATGTGAGAAGCTAAATTATATCTTACTTGATACTTTATATATCACTTTGTATCTTCATATTATATAAAACAAAGAATTTTAAAACTCTTAGAATAAATCTCCTAAAATATCATACACATGAAATTGTAAATCTCTCAATAAATTATTCAAAATCTTTTAAAATTAGCTATAATAGGAAAATCTGAACATTTTCAAATTCTTCAAAATATGCAAAGATAAAGACTATTCTCTATGTTGAATTCAGTTGTAATTGACAGAATTTTGATATAACACTATCTATGACAATTAAATCTCTCTGTTTTTAAAAAGTTTTATTCTAATTCTAGAGTATATAATTTCCTATTAATGTTTAACTGTTTCATGGATACCTCTATTGGATTTCTCAATCTGAGAAGGCCCATTTCATATCTCCTGTAGTCTGAAGTTTCACAGCTATTTTTAAAAATGGATAGTTTGGAGCAGTTTGTGATTGTATTTTGCTTAGCAGGCCTTCAATTGAAATTAAATATACTCTATATACATGTCAAACAACATTCCCATCTGCCTACCACAAAGCACTTTAAATGGAGTTCTAGAATTATTACAAAGGGATGGTTTTCTTCTTTATGTCACTTTCATACCCCCGGCAGATATCTTAGAAAGATGAATAAAATAATTAATGTAAAGTGTGTATGAAAACAAAAATTTTCTCATTGCACATTTCAAGAAACAGTTAATATAGAGAAAGAAAACTGTATTGAAAAATTAGGATAAGAGTTAATGTTTCAAAGACATCACGATCATTTGACCAAAGAAATTTGTTTTGTTTGGACTTTGTTTTTAATCTCTTCATTGTATTTCTGAATTCTGAGATACACTAGAGTTCATTTATTATGTCTCTGATTTAAAATACTTTTAAAATTTAAAAAAAAGGATTTAAAAAGTGAAGCTTATTATCTACAGATCACATAATAGGTAAATGAATAAAATAAGAATTTAATATCTCTATTTTCAAAATAGTGACTGCTTTTCCCTTGCCACTTAAATCCCTCAAAGGATGTAGTAAATAATATGAAGACACCGAAAAGCGTGAAACCTAATGAATGAAGAAAATAATTTGACTCATTTGAATTTAAAAAATGCAAGAAATGCCTACTTTGGGACTATGGGATATTTTAGATGGATTTATAATAAATATTATGCTATAAATATACATTGGTTTCTGTAAGCACAGATGAATATTCGGGGATAAGGGGTAACATTAGAAAGTAGAGACATTATTACATTAAAACAATCAATTCAAAACTGGTTGTTTGTAAAAATAGATTTTTCTTTTTTTTTTTTTTTTGAGAAAGTTGAGCTGGTTGATATCACAATAAAGGCCACGGCAACTTAAATAATAACTTTGCTAAAATTGTGGGAAGCCTTGGGGATATGGTGTTTAAACTTTAGGCATCTGAGTTTCATTCAGAAGTAGTACAGAAATAGCTTTTATCACTGGGTAGATTTCAGTCAAAGCAGGGAGAACATTTGGAATATTAACATTATGTTTATGAATGTCACAACAAAGCAAACAGGCAACTATACGGATGAAAATAATTTGAGATAAAAGGATTTAAAAAGGCAACATGTAATTACAAATATCATCTTATAAATGGCACATCATGTATTTTTTTAAATGATGGATGTGGTTTCCTGGTGGGAAATTTGATAGATTAAAAATAAGAATCTCAGAGCCTTGGGAAAGTGTCAACACATTGGAATTGCTGAGCCAAGAATCTAGATGAATAGTTTTGAAACAATGTTCTTTGGAACCCTAAGTTTCCACAAGTTATCTCAGGGTATTTCTAAGAGTCAATGCATTTACAATGGACAGTTTTAATATATATGTATCATATTATATTAAGGTCAAAACTAACCACATATGGATTCATGAGTGATCTTTCAAGACACGAAAAACAATGGAATTCTAAGATTTAAAAGTCTACAAATTTCTGTTCTATAACTGCAGATGTGTCTGTTCACAAATGATGATGATAGAATTTTGAAAATGAATGACGTGGTTATTGGAAATGCTGGCATGATGAGACATGCAAAATTAGGTGACAGGATTTCAGATTTCTTAGTATTTTACTGACTCTCCTAGATAAATGGTTCTTCTCAGCTCTTAGTTTTTATTATATAAGGTTGTTTTCTTCCTAGTGCTTTAATCTAAACAAATACCATCCTTAACAGAAAATTTGTAGTAACATGAAATTACAAAATGAAACTTCACAAAATATAGCAATAAAGCATTTTTAGTTCTGATTCCTACCCAGTAAAAAATTGGACAAATTTTTTATTGTTTACATAAGCTCAGTTAAAGTTTGTTTCTTTGGCTTTAATTTGTTTTATTTTACCAAGAATATATTTTTTAATATTTCCAGCTTTTCCAGGAGTCTTTCCATGAAAACTGGTAGCATTTTACTGAGTGCCTAAATACATATGTGGCTAAATCTTTATTTTTTTTCACAAACACACCCACAGGCAAATACACATGCACATATACAAACAAACTCATTGCCTTCACAATTTTTAACTTTATTGGAAGAAAGATATTGTCATCTTCAGTTTACTGATGCGTTTTTTTTTTTTAAATAAGAGTTCTGCCTTCCTATTTTCCTTCTTTTCTTCTATTCATTTTATAAACCACCTGAAGCCAACAATACACTAGAAAAATATACTATTTTTTTAAATCAAGAATTTCAATCTGGCTAAAGCTAGCCTTTTCCAATACTTTCAAAGCCACAGACTCATAAATGTTCACACTTCCATTGAAGTATTTTTGAGATGTAGTTCAAGGTAAGGCATCAGTATCAATGTTCTTTTCTAAGTTGTAAATTATGCTTTTTCTGCTTCAGAGATGATTTATCGATGTTAACAACTATAAGTGACACTAAAGTAGAATAGACAATTCAATGACCAGTTTTAGATTTTCATAGCACAAAAACACACACCACACACATACACACACACATACACACACACACACACGTTAAAACCAAACTTTATACTATATTTTTTGCCAGATTTTAGTTTGTATTTATTTTGACACTGAAGCCCCATGCTCATAAGAATTTCCTGTGTAAGTTATTTGGAACAAATCTTTACCTTCATATTAAACTTTAAAACTTTCTCCAAATTGAAAATTTTTAGAAAATTGACAAAAATATTTCTAAATTACAACATTCTATGTTCGTTCACTCTCTCTTGTTCTCAGATCATTGGCATCCATTCTACCACTTCTCACGTTTGCACATCTGTATACCCTCATTCACACACAATTTTTTAAGCAACAAATATTACTTTATACCTAGAGAATACATCTAACAACTTTAAAGGCCCCTAGGAAACTCTATAGCTTTCTAATATGCATTAGAAATCTTTCCTTGGCAAATTCTGACTACAAACGACAACAGGATACAATAGTGCAAGGATTTAGGTTATTTAGTCTAGAAAGAAATTATCTGGAGTATTTCACTTTTCAGAAAGTAGCTCCCATTGTGTAGGAGTTCCAGTGCATCTGTGAATAGTCATAACCCCAGATGTATATTTAGGATTTGTACTTATAAATAATTAAGAGTATGCCATTTGGACACTGATTGAAAAATGTGCATATTTTTTACTTCACTGGTATCAAAGTGAGAATATCACTTCTAATATCTGTAATAATTCAAGCTTAATAAAATTAGGTAAACCATTTGAAATTACATGTGGCTTTCTTTTCCAGTGCCACATGTATTCACAACGATATGACAATAGAAGATCCAAGTTACACTGTGGTCATTCCACGGTTTTGGGAGACAGAAAAGGTGATTTTGCCTTGACAGAAGTAGCATTCTACTTCCACGTGTGACATGGTTTTTACTTGATGGAACAACGAAAACGGTGGCATGTTAAATGGGGAACATATAACTGCAATCTCACAACTCCCTCGTTTAAATCAGGTCCACAGTAAAAGCCTCAGAAGAGACGTATGAATGCTTAACATAGGGATGATGTGCCATATGCATAACATTTATTTGAAATAATCCATTGTGAAATCACTTGTTAGGATTCAATTTGGGGAGCCAGCTTTATTCTACTCAAATGTACACAAATGGAGAAAGAAAAGAAATGCCGACGGTAATACATATAGGTGGACATCACATAGGAGTGAAAGTGGGAGGGAACACTAACCATATTAGGCTTGGATGGGCAACAGCGCACAGGGAAGAAGCCCTCCCACAGCCACATTCGCAGCAACTGAAAAGCAAACAAGAGAGCCCAAGATAAGGAAGAGATCCCACTCCCTCAAATATAGCATAAAGACACTATGAATTTACTCAGGTGTCTGCTTTCCTTTTCAAAATCAAAAATCTCTAAATGCATACAATTAACTTTTTTCCACAGTGCCTTTCAAATTAAGAAGCGTTTTATGGATTTAAGAAATACAGAGTTGTAGTAAACTGTTATTTTTATTTTGCTTAAAGTGGTTATCAGTAGGAAATGTCATGAGCCAATATATTTGAATTAATTGTATGCAATTAATATAGACATAAATAAAGATGTAAGCCCATTTTAATATATCTCTCCTCAGAAATTCCCTCAAAATTTACATCAGAAGAAATCCTAAATAGCCCTTTAAATACATGTTTTGCACATAGCTTACAAACTTGGAAAGATTATAAAGACTTTCTTGTGTGACCCACTGATTTCTTATGCTTGTGGTATTACTTATCATAGCCTATTGAAAATGTTAGGCATATATAATTTCCCAAATCATTTACTGAGGCCTACCAATTTAATTTCACATTTCCAGATTTAAACATTGTATTTCCAAATATATATTTTCAGAGCACTTGCTATATAAAAAAGTAAACTATACAGACTACATGCATTTTTCCAGATATTGTAACACTGAAGATTCTTGTAATTTTTCTACATATTCATAATAATAAATCCAGGAAATACAAAGTAAACTATTTTTTAAAATACACTTTATTGATAGAAAACATGTAAACTGATGGCAGAATAAAAGACATAAGTCATTTAGTGCTTCAGTGAATTCATTTCTAGGTATTTTTAGACGAATAACATTTACAGTGATCTCAACAGAACTATAATGTGAGCTCAGTAAAGATACAATATACCAGCATGTATAGGCTTTCACTTAAAATCTGTTTTGAACTTTCATTTCTAGAAGTGTATCTACTCTATTTTATATCAAAAAAATAAGTAAACAAAACATAAATTTCCAATAAGTTTGCAAACACTAATGAAGATAGATGATTATTTCCAAATAAAATTCCAATGGATCTTTTCAAAGAAAAAGTAGACAATTTTAATATATTTTCTTTGTAGCACTGACAATATTTTAACTTGTAGTACTACTAAATGTCTGAGAATCTTACTGTCACTAAAATGAAATTCTGATTAAAAACTTGCTACATAACATTTATTTCCAATTTGTCTATTTATTATAATACATTTTAAAGAATATGTCAAATCATTATTTTCACTGTGGAGATATTGAGAGTCAGAGTTACAGTATACCAGAATATTAAAACAATCTAAGAGTAGTTAAGACATCTGTAGAGCATTTTGTCAGATCTTGATACACTTATTTACAGTAACACCTACTGCATTAATGTCTTCAACAATTACTACAATTTTATGTAAGTTAACTTTCCTACTGCTTCTGCCTCGTTGCAGCACTCAGATTAGGGGTTGGCAAACCACAGAGAAAGGGCCAAATCCAGTTCACGACTTGTTTTTGTAAATACCGTTTTCTTGGAACACTCACTTCTTGTTTTTTATGGCTTCTTTAGTGCTGCTGTGGCAGAATTGAGGAGTTGGGGCAGAGAATGTGTGGCTTACAAAGCCTAAATCAAATATCTGGCCCTTTAAAAACTGTTTGCCCTCTTTGTTAGACTGCTAGCTTTCTGAGATGAGAATGACTGCTCTGGTTTGTTTGTTTTCTTTTTCTTTTTTCTGCATGGTTTAAACACAATGAATGACACTCCTAAGCAGTCAGTGTTTTACCATAATTAGTATTAACTAATAATAAAATTACCTCAATTTACTGAGATCTACTAAAATAGAAAGCCTGCATACATGAGTTCATTTCAAACAGCAGTTTCAACTCAACAAAAAATGTACAATTATTGGTTGTTAACAAATGTATCCAATTGTTTGTTAATGAGGAAAAAATGATGCCATTTCCTAATAAAGTACAAATATCCTTCTAGTTGAAAGTGTGCACAGTTTATAAATTCATATAGAATTGTGCATAGGAAAACAATAACTGCAGCGTGACTGGCTATTATCTAACAGGATTTGTCTAACTCTTGGTCAGTGAACTGTGTCAAGAAACACATAAACAATTCTTTCTTTTTTTTTTTTTTTTGAGACAGAGTCTCGCTCTGTCGCCCAGGCTGGAGTGCAGTGGCCGGATCTCAGCTCACTGCCAGCTCCGCCTCCCGGGTTTACGCCATTCTCCTGCCTCAGCCTCCCGTGTAGCCGGGACTACCGGCTCCCGCCACCTCGCCCCGCTAGTTTTTCTTCATTTTAGTAGAGACGGGGTTTCATCGCGTTAGCCAGGATGGTCTCGATGTCCTGACCTTGTGATCCGCCCGTCTCGGCCTCCCAAAGTGCTGGGATTACAGGCTTGAGCAACCGCGCCCGGCCAAGAAACACATGAACAATTCTAAAAATAATAACATTTTATATAGTTATCTTAATTAAAAAATAAGCTTTGTGTCTTATGAATAAGTATGCACATACACACACATACAGTCACATGGAATTCACTATAACACCAAATCCAATAAATTAAATCAACTTACATATCATTAGAATTCTACTTTATAATTTCAATAAAATGTGATTAAAAAAACCTAGAACCATATAAAGTTAAATATTTATACTTCTATTTTATTGCATTTGCTTTAAGGTGGCATAAAAATTGCTTTAGATAATTTGGTTAACCTTCCTTATTTGGGTTGACAGCTATAAAATAGTGATAAATATATATATATTTTCTCAGAGGTTTTGTGAAAATAAAGTGAGAGAATACATATATTTCACTTTGATCAGTGTCTGGCATATCAAATATTTTGGAGGAGAAGTGTTAGCTATTACTCTTAATTTTATCATAATTGATGTGACAGAATGGATTCTCATTATCTCAGAATAATTTATATTTTTCATAATTGATATGACATTACTAAATATTTTTATCCATAATAGAACTAAATAAAAATTACATTCCGATTAACTAATATAAATACATAATGGCCAATGCAATTTAAAAAAATCATTTCCACAAAATACGTTTTCTAAGGATTTGGTGATTATATAATACCGCTCATTAATATGTTATTAATAAAACTAAGGCTGAAATTACTTTTCTATGAACATCAGAAGTTTGATAATGACCCCCTAATAACCTTTTAAAATAATTTCTGATGACACTTTCACAGTAACAGCTTGACATCAGGTGGTATAAAAAACATATTTTTGTGATAGTTTGCTAAGAATGATGGTTTCCAGCTGCATCCATGTCCCTACAAAGGATGTAAACTCATCCTTTTTTATGGCTGCATAGTATTCCATGGAGTATATGTGCCACATTTTCTTAATCCAGTCTGTCACAGATGGACATCTGGGTTGATTCCAAGTCTTTGCTCTTGTGAATAGTGCCACAATAAACATATGTGTGCATGTGTCTTTATAGCAGCATGATTTATAATCCTTTGGGTATATACCCAGTAGTGGGATGGCTGGGTCATATGGTACATCTAGTTCTAGATCCTACAAGAGCAGAAAACCAAACACCGCATGTTCTCACTCATAGGTGGGAACTGAACAATGAGATCACTTGGACTCGGGAAGGGGAACATCACACACCGGGGCCTATCATGGGGAGGGGGAAGGGGGGAGGGATTGCATTGGGAGTTATACCTGATATAAATGATGAATTGATGGGTGCTGACGAGTTGATGAGTGCAGCACACCAACATGGCACAAGTATACATATGTAACAAACCTGCACGTTATGCACATGTACCCTAGAACTTAAAGTATAATAAAAACAAAAACAAAAACAAAAACGTATTTTTCCCTCAACCAATAAATACTCAAATAAGTATGGGTTAATGCTTACAAGCCTCAGAGATGATTTCGAAATAGAAGCCAAAATGTGCTAGAAATAGCAAGGAATCTTATCTGTGAGCTCTGATTCAACACAGTCTATATCTGTATTCCCATCGATGTTTAGTACCTAGAACTCTGTACATAACTGCATTCAGCTATAACAAGATTGTTTTAATCCAAGTTTAAAATAGCTTAGCTCCCTTTGACTTATAATAATAATAAAAGAAACCTGTTGATCTTTGTTTTAACAAGATATTTCCATTTGTCCTTCATCAGATTAAAATATGATAGCATAATCTTTTCAGACCCAAAGAAGATTCAAATAAAATTACTTTAGCCAGCTCTTACACAGAGTTGATCAATACAGGTATGAAGTGTGTCTGTGTAAGTACGATAACCTCCCTCCTATGGAAGCAAGGTGATTATTCGTCTAGGGAAGGAATTATCAAAGATGCTGGAACAGAGAAGCAAGACTGCAGGCTATGGACAAATTATGACTTAAATTATGAAACAAGAGATCATAGAATTGGATAAGAAAAACACTAAGTTGTCAATAGATAAATGAGAAAAAAGCAAGAAGAGTAATTTCACAAAAGAAGTACTTGAATTAAATATAAAATATTTTTATTTTAGTTGTAACAAAGGAAGAAAGCTAAAGGATTGCATCATTTTCCTATTTTAAATTAAATTAACAACAAACGATGATATTCAGTACTAGAGAAAACAGAATGGACCTAGTGTTCTAATGTGTGTGGCAAGTGACACTGAAAAGTGGCACCAATCCTTTAGAAAACAATACTCTAAACCTGTCAAAGAGCAATAAAATATTCTCATGCTTTGGCCCTATTGTTTCACAAAATAGTTAGATCATGGGGTTTGTAGTCAAACTAGGAGCAGTCTTGAATATATCCATTACTAGATGCATAGCTTTGGATAATCTAGTCACTGATGAAATGACATAATAAAATCTACACCACGTAGGGTTTGAGTTCGATCATATATGTCAAGCTCTCTGTACTGTTTGGGGCTCACAGTCAGCACTTAGAAAGGTTTTAAGTGATATTACTATAAGACAGTCTTAGGGCAAAGTGCAAGCTATATAATTACCATGTACATTAGTTGTAATATACATAAGTCTGAGCATAGATTTTAAAGCAACTAAATGATAAAATATTTGTTGGGTAAACCAAAGTATATGTGTGAAGTCTATGAAGCAATTAATGTAAATAAGGTATAATATTAAATTTTTAAAAATTAGGTAAAAATCAGTGTGAAGAAAAGTAAAATGATGGCATAGGCATATGTCAAACCTGTAAGAGATATTGTGCTGAAATGTTACATTAATTGCATTATAGAACTATTTCTAGTTCACTCTGATTTCATTTTTTAAAGTTGTATTTCAGAATTTCAAAAAAAATTTAAACAAATCTAGTTATGATACTTATTGCAATATATTGTCATTAAAGGCCATGAGTTTTTAAATGAGTAAAAATAATTTAAACACATAATTAATATTAACCAAATAACACTGAATAAATTGTTCACTTGTAATTAACACTACAATGTTAATTGTTTTATACATTTCTTAAGATATTTCAGGATGCAAAACTGCATGGTACTAAATGCATTTCCACCAAATTTATATGTTGAAGTCTTGACCTCGAAAGCGATGATTTTAAGAGGTAGGGCATTTGGAAGTTGATAAGATCATGAGTGCCCAGCCCTCTTGAATGAGGTCAGTTTTCCTATCAAACAGGTTTGAGGGAATTCCCTTGCCCCTTCCCTCCATATGAGGACACAGCAAGAAGGCAACCTTCTGCAAGGTAGTAAGCGAGCCCTCACTAGGAATCAAAGAGGCAAGCACCTTCAACATTAAAAGATCAATGCCTTAAAAATACTTGGTGACTCAAACTCTACCACATTATTTAAATCCATGTTTTAAATAGAGATTAAATCATATAAATGACTGAGGTGCACCTTAAATAAATGATGCACTTATCATGAATTTATTTGAAAACTCTTCCAAATTGTACAAATATAAGAGTCTCATGTACAGCCATTCATGTTAAGGAAAAAGTCAAAAACACAAACAAACAAAAACTAATTCACATTAACACTGTAATCAGACACTCTCCTTATTTCTTACTCTAAAAAAAAAAAAAACTATTAGGACCTAGAAATATCAAACTAAATGAAAGCAAAAAAAAAAAAAACAAACAAACAAACTTGAGGTGAGATATATTTAGAAAACACTTTAATTTTTTTAAGCTATACTTTAATAATGACTCTGTGTTTTTACTTCATTTCATTATTCTAACGGGCCAGAGATCATTATAAAACATTAGGTTATTCCTCCACTAATGCCACAGATAAAGGAACGGATTCAATTAGCAAATGTTATTAAACACGTTAGATACAATTTGCTTATTCCAAAATATATTTGAACTCAAAATAAATTGTATCAAATATTAACCACCTTTCTTAAACTTTTTGCTGCAGTAGAAGATACAGTCATTCTCATTATTAGTAAACATTTACTGAGAATCTATATGCTATTCTTTAAGAGTGAAGAAATTATATAACAACAGCTCTCTATTCATGTGTAATACAGTGGTTCCAAACCTGGCTACAGATTAGAATCAACAAGGAGGCTTGAAAACAAAAGCCCGGGCCTTACCTTGAAATAATTAAATCAGAACATCTTGATTGTGGAATTCAAACATCATTTTTTCAAAATCTGTAAGTTGATTCTAAATTTTCTCTAGGTTGAGAAACACTGATCCAAGAGGTACTCAATAAATATGTATTGTATTAAATTGATGTGTATTATAATAGTTCTTTGGGAATTTACTTAATAAAAGGGAAAGACTTGTAATTAGCATATTAATGGACTGCATGTAAGTAGAAACTTCAAAAGCACCTGGAGGTGTTTAAAAACAATCTGTTCTTTGGTAAGAATGTATATATAGAGAGAGAGATCATATATAAACATATAATTTATATACACATCATATCTATGTAAATTATATACAAAATGTATACATAAAATAATTTGCATGTAAAGTATTAAAACATACATCTAATATATGATATATATCATTAATGTGTCTTTATATCATATATATGATGTATCCTATACAGATGTATATATCATATATGATGTATCATATATAATATGATGTGTTTATCAAATATACATATAATACACACACACACATTAATCAGGTCCAATTCCATTAAGAAATTTAAAGTCAGATGTGGTTTCTTCTTTGCTCTCCCAATTAATATTTCCAATAATTATGAAAGGCCTGGTCATGATATTAGTGGCAACAATAACAGGTTAGAAAGAGTTATGTCCACTCCTAAAAATCTTTCCTGTGTTTCTTCAAGAACAGAACCACAATCACCACTGCTACCACCATTATCACTTTCACTGCTACCAGTAAAAACAAAGCAAGAAAAGAAATATTAAGAAATGCTATTTTTATCTTTGGCAAGATTATTATAGGAAAAAAAGCAGCATGGAACTATGACTATTGTGGAGTTCCCTCTGATATTTTGGGATGATGGATTTTATTGAGCTCACTGTAGAGTGCATACCCTATTTTAGAAGACTTCAATAATGCCCTGGTCATAATATCTCCCAATCTGAAGAAGTCATGGTATCTTCCTACCAACTTATTATAAATCAGACACTTGGAGATCTGAGACACTTGGACAGATTCAGACACTTGGGTGTCTCTTCTAATATTTGTTTAAAAGTAAGAAAAGGGGGGCAGGGAAGTAGGAAGGAAGGCGTGGTTTTAAAAGTTTTGATTGCTTTCTCAGTGATTCATAACATAAAAAACATATATGATACAAATCATATAAGCCATATTCCCATTTGGAGCCACAAATAAACAATATTAAACACTATCATGTTCTAGAAAAATATATTTTTTTACAAAGAAAGTCTTGCACGTGTATGATGTGCATGTGCATGTAAAAATTAACTTCCTTATTTTTCAAAAATTGGTTTGTATACAAAAATTTCCTGCCATTAATGAGTCAGGAAGGAATGGAAGATGAGATTGTGCAGGGACACAGGAGAGGCTGTGAAAGGCCAAATAGACTGGGCTAAGGAGCCACAGGAAACCGGACATGCCATATACACTCATACCTATATGCCTTTTTCCATCATATTCTCTCAGCCATCTCTGGTAAAATTTATCTTCACCCTCAAGGTGCACTTCAAATCTACCACTCCTCTAACAATATTTCTGTACTCACTTAAGCAGAGATAATTGTATCTTCTATTCTCACACTGATTTCTTCTCAATTTGTTCCAAATACTCACAATCTATAGCAACTGGTCCAAGAAGTCAAACCATAACCTTTGTAGCAATCAGACCAAATGGTCAGAAGTTAATAACTGCAAACTTCCTTAATTTTTGGTCCCTATTTCCAATTTAGGATCAAACAAAGGAAGCCAAATCACCTAGGATGCTTTGATTTTAGGTAGCCAATTCCGGCTTCACTATGCCAACAACTTCCAAATCTGGGCCTAATTGAAGCCTTCCCTTTTTCCCCATTGTTACGTCATCCTGCCTGCCTTTGGGTCTCAACCAAATGCATGTGATGTTGGCTGATCCTCTTCTGTAGTAAGCTGTGAAAAAATACTCTGTGTTTGTTCTCAGCTGGGTGATTTCAGCTTATTTCCACAGAAGAGATAATCTTTACTAGTTCAATAAAGGGTAAATATATGGATTCATCTTTGCAATCAACAACCATCTTATTTCTGTTCTAGCATAATAATAGTGTTGATATACAACATACTGAATCATGTTTCTTACTCCTGCAGAACGATGCCTACACTGAGCAAACATCAATTACCTCCATTTCTAGAAGCCTAAATTTGCTAAGCTTCTTCCACTGAGCTCTTCCTCTCCCAGTCATCTCACAGCTGAAACACGTCTGTCTCGGGGGCCTCTTAGAAAAGAACGTAGGATTATCGTGATGAAACTATTTGTGCTCAGTTATTTTAGGTTTTAAATTATTTTGAGAAAAGTAGAAAAATTGAAAGCAGATAAAGTGGCAAATAAGTGATGCTGTTTTTGTCCGTTCAAATAAATAACATTTATAAACACAGCTTTGAAATTACTGTTTTAAATACTCATTTAATGAAAAAATACCATCAATTAAAACTATGAGTGAGTTCAAAAAAAGAAGAAAATGAGTAAAAGAAAAAAGTCAAATATGTACATTTTTTAGCTCCCTCCATTATGTCTGTTTAGTATTTTTCTAAAATTGAATCACATCTATTAGCATGAAACTTTCAAGGTGGAAAAGACAGAAAGACTAAGCTTTCCATTTAATTATGTCTCTCTCAAATAATAAAAGTAATTGTGGCAATATACTGAAATTACCAAAACTCAAGAAATGTATTTTGTGATAAACATATTATGATAATTGAACACACTCTAGAATGACTTAAGAGCAAGCTAAATGTCACATTTTCATATCACAATATTCAAATTCCATGCAACTACATTCTGCCTTTTATTAGCATTGATCAGTAGCATTAAAATCACACATTATAATAGTTGCCATAATTATTTAAAACTAAATATTGTGCTGGAGATAAATGTGAAATATTTAATACATTGTATACATAACATAGTGATTAATAATAGTTACAATTGCTTTATATATTGAATTGTGTATAAATGTATGTGTGTGATTATATTCACAAGAATGAACCTTTATAAAATATTTGTAATTGTGACTATATATGATCTCCAACAGGAATTTACCTGACCAAACATTGAAAAATATTTTAATATTATAATATTTATACCTGTGTAATCCTGATAAAAATCAGACAGATTAATAGAATGGCTTTCATAGGCCAGAGCCAGCATAGACAAACTAATACCCATGTACATGATTATTTAGTACATACTACATGTAGAAACTTACAAGACTTTTTGGGGATAGTGAAAACCACTGCTGGGTACTCACATAAGTCTTTGGAAAATATCAATTTAAATCCCCACGTACACAAAATTAACATTTTAAAGATTTTTATATCCCATGCAAAATAAACATTACTAAAACACAAACAAAATTTGACACTTTCAATAATATAGCTCTGCTCTGTGAAGTGCTACCATCCCACTAACTTTAATGGGTAAAGAGCCTGTTCATGCAATTTACAAAACAGATGTTAAAACAGCTAATGACTACACTTTTTGCTTATAAGTGAATGACCCTATTAAATCTAAAAATAAAAATACATTTAATTATAAATGCACAGTTATTTTTCTCCTATTAAATAAGCAACGATGTTCTGGGTTGTGAACTACCAATATCATGTACTATTGAGGGGAATGCTAATTGGTACAGTAGTTCAGAAAGGCCATTTGTCAATATGTATAAACAATCTTAAAAATATTCATATGCATTGACCTTTACTTTGAATTTTATGAATGTGATCTAAGGACATTAATGATAGTTATAGTAAAATACAAAACAAGCACAGACAGAGACACACAAAATCTTTCTCTCAAACAACAATTATACACACACACAGCAAAACATTCATGACAAAGATCAGACATTAGCATACCTAACAGACATTAAATTTTTGCTTTTAAAATAATTTAATTGCTCAAATAAATTTTATATTGTTAAGTAAAAAACAGAACACAAAACTACAAATTAACAATTCAACTGTACAAAAGATATCTTAAATATATATGGCAAAATATTAATACTGTTTGCTTCTGGTGGTATAAGTATGATTAACTTTTTGAATTTTGTCTTTTATGTTCTTTGTAATTTTAAATAGGAATTAAGAAATGCACACCTAAATAAAAATAGCAGCTTAGTAAGAAATTAGGGCAATTGACTTAACTCTGCCAACTTTGTAACCTGCAATGTAAAAAAAAAATATATATATATATAGGCTGAAACTTATGGGAAAGGGAAGAAGCAAGATGTCTTGGTAATGTCGGCAAATAAGGGCTTTCATCAAAGGACGTAGCCATTTATCTAACCTCTAAGAATATACTGGAACATAGCTAAAGTAGTCCAGGTGCAATCTGAGTACTTGAGATCTATGGAGGCACAATGTGTGGAAGCAGGATTCATAATGATTTTCACCTTAGGACATTTGGTATATACTGAGATGGTCCCCTAATAGACTTCCAAGCTGGATTATTTCAGAGTTCTCCTCGGAGGCGGGGGCGCTGTCAAAAGACTTGGAGACACTGGAGCAGGATCCAGTCACCCTGACTTTGGAAACTGATAGGAACAAATGGGCTAAACTTCCCAAGCTCCATTCAGATATTTGAGATATACAGAAGTTCCTTCTCATTTCAATTTATTGGATGAAGATTTAGAAGCCCCAAGACTTAGGCAGAAAGATACAGGGTGGTAAAATGCACATCTACTTATATTTTAAAGTAGTTTTTTCCCTGTTGGGGCTGAAAAGCAACAGTATACACCAGCACAGGTTTGGAATGATTAATAATTCATCATTAAGGCTTAAAAACAGCCTTATCCTGGCCCACTGCTTCCCAAATTACTAGAGAAGAGATAAATCCAAAAGACTACAATACGTACATTTGGAACATGAAGAACAGGGCTAGGTCAGGAAAAGTCAGATATCAACAACACAACAAATCATCAAGAGGTTCCTATGTATTATAAAAAGCATGGAAGTCATACAAATGTAGAATATTGGTTTATTACATATTTGTCCATCTAAATTCCTATGTAAATAATTTTAATTCACTTATGTAAATATTGAATTCATGCTAATGTGATGATGCCTTGTTTGACTTTTAGATCATCTTTGGTATGATTTAAGTGACTGAATTTCATCTTAAAAGTTTTCTGAGGAAGACTGGACCACTAAATTGGCAATTCCTTATATTTTTCCTTGCAGCAAATTAGGGAAATCAGAAAATTTGTGGAGGTTTAATGTGTATATTGCTTAAATAGTTACACTGAACTTTGCATCCTTAAAAATAATAGCATCGTGGTGCTGGCATATCCAGAAATCTCTTGAACAACATTAGCTCTGCAGATTTTTGGTAAAATTCCAGTGTATCTAGGAACAATTAACATTAATATAAAAAGTATTTGACTTCATCTTATATCCTTTAATGTTTCTGAAGATTCAACTCTTTTCTCTGTAATTGTACATTATGATTATCTTTTGCATTGTATGTGTAATATTCCTCCATATCTTGAAATAGTTTCTCTTTGTATTATACAGTAAGGATACTAATAAATGTATTAAACAATTGAATTCAATGATTAAACAATCAAAGCTACATGACTTCAATTGAAACTCGACATGGACAATAAATTATTTGTCTTTTAATATTGGCAGGATCTGTGCATTATCTATGGAGAGGATCAGTTTAACCAGAGGCAACTTAATTTGCTTCAGGAAAAATCAAGGGGGATAGGCATAGCAATATCAGAGAAGCACTAGGATTCTCCAACATCAGAGGCATTGAGGACTATTGGAGGTAGGCGCTAGGTACTTATGAGATACATGGAACTATTTGAATCTATGGAATCATCTGTCTGGAGGGACACTAAAGAGGAATTACAAAGGTGGTCTAAACACAGCCTAGAAAAAAACTTGGGAAACAGGTTTTCCCCAATTAATTTCCACAGGGAAGCCAAACCTTGCCAACTTGATGAGATCTTGCCTTCTGGATGGAAGTGGGGTGTAGTAAGGAGGAAAAACAAAAAACAAAAAACAAAAAAAACACTAAAATTTCAAGTGTATTTCTTGGTTTTCATTGCCTTTCAATCTATCAATCTATCCTGGTCCAAGAGTACTCTATTTTTTATATATTTTTTTCTGTCTGTATATTATGATATTTTGACATCTTAAAAACTTCTCTGTCTGGGGAAAGATTGCCTGTCTCATGGCTAGCCAGTTCCTAGAAGTAGCAACGTACTTAGCCTACAGCATGTATTTGAGATGCAAGCTAACGAATCTGGAGCAATACCTCTTCTAACCTCCCCTTAACTTCAGGGGACAATATTCCACTGCCTTAATAACCCCAGGCCCAGGTTCCAGGAAGCTAGAGACCTCTTCTGTAAGCCCAAAGTTAGCCAGAATTATTCAAACTAGCCAATATACTTTCACATAGAAATGCCAACAAAGACTCACTCCTAGACTTTCCCCTCACTCCTGTCTTCTTCCTCCCGACCAAAATCTGGTGTTCTCTGATGGTCCTGTATGACATGCCATACCTTCTGTTTCTAGGACCTGTGAATATAATAAACTTTGTTTTCCTATGCCTCTTCTGTGTTTCTACTTGTGGTCATACCTGACTAACCATCACTTAGAAGAATACAGAGCAAGAACTCAACGAACAGCAACCATCATGAGTATGCAGATTCCAGTGCCAAATCTTGCAAACAGGAAGAAATGATAATATGTTATTTAAAACAAAAACAAGGAAGAGTCCCAAAATAACAACAAAATCAAGTGAGATTGTTATCCATAATAGTGGCGGCTAAAACACAGTGTGACAATGAGAGCAGACACAACTAATATTTAATATATAAAAGTATGCCATTTTTCTGTGAGATTAAAATATTAGAGGAGTAAAAAAGTAATGAGAGAAACAAGGAGTGAGAGGCAGTAAGGGAATTTTGGTAAGCAAAATGATTGGTGTATTAGTTTGTTTTCATACTGCTATAAAGAACTGCTGGAGACTGGGTAATTTATAACAGAAAGTGGAAGGGGAGGCCTCAGGAAACTTACAAACCTGAATCATTGTGGAAGGGGAAGCAAGGGGCCTTTTTCATAAGGCAGTGGGAAGGAGATGTGCCAGGCAAAGTGGGAAGAGCACATTATAAAACCATTAGTTCTTGTAAGAACTCACTCACGATCATGAGAACAACACAGCGGAATTCAATTACCTCCACCCAGTCTCTCCATTGACATGAGCTGACTATGGGGATTATAATTCAAGATGAGATTTGAGTGGGGACACAAAGCCTAACCGTGTCAATTGAAATATAATAAGCTTTTTAGCACTGTAACTATCACAGCCATCAGGAGTATACAAAGTCAGTCCTTCCAAATGGCATAATAAAGAATCCAGCTGCTTGAGATTGAGTTGCTAATCTATTCGAAACAGTCTCTTTTTTTCCTGGTTCATGTAAGACCTTATAAAGCACAGATCTTGAGCAAATGTGGCTTTTAGCTGATGTTTAAAATCATCTGGGACACTTTGATTCATTTTTCAACAATGAGTATACTTCCAGACATGGCTCAGGAAATTAACTGATTTTTTTTGTTGAATAGATGTTCTAGCCTTTGGCATAGGGCAATGCTATTGATTTTCACTGTGGAGCTGGATATCAGGTGTCTGTGAAAGGCTGTGTTATTGTGGGTTCTGAGAGATGTGTAAAATTCCCAGAAACCTAGGAGGTTCTTCCGCCAGAGCCCAGCATCTTCTGGAGTGCCAGTCTGTACTCTTTCAGATGAGGATCACATTCTTAAAGAAATGGAGCTTTGAGCAAATGGAGCTTTAGACAAAAAGTGTATTTTGCTCTTGTGGTTGGGCTTTTGATCTGCCCTTTGCTTCATACTAGGTGAAATCTAAGTCATTTGATTCTTTACTAAAATAATTTGTATCTTTGCAAGTGAGTGATATTAACCTCTTGTTTCTAGTACCGTAAACTGAGTTTTTCTTTCAAATGTTTGCCTCAATATAACTTCCTGAGCATTGCAGTGATGTTTACATGTTTGATCTGTAGGATGTTCAATAGTGTTGAGCAATTGAGCCAGTAACCCTCTTAAGTTCAGTTTCCTAGGACGGTTTGCTTCCCACAGTGGGCAATTAGTTGTTGCTATGTTCCTTGTCTTCCTGGCATTACTCTGCCCTAATCCCCATTTGTCACTTATTAATAAATTATGATCTGCTCTCTAATTATTTTGATTCAGAGCCTTTGAAGAAAAAAAAGCATGTAATCATGAGAAAATAGAAGAGATAACAACCCTCAGATATTAAATCAATACTCATGTCTGGATTTTTTATAGTTGTACAAAGTCACATCTATTGCTAACTCATAAGTTTCTGAGATTTACTTTTAATGAGCTTTTATCTAAAATCTGTGATTGTATATATGATTACAAATGTTTGGTTATCATTATTTTAAAATATAATATTTATGAGATTAAAATGCTTTCATAACATTTATTGTTCATCTTAGAACTTATTAAATTCTGAAACCACATAAGCCTAATCATGTTATAGATGTCAAATATATCAATTTATAAAAGTTATTGTTGCTTGATATCACCAGGTACATCATCACAATAGTATAAGCATGTCCAGATGTCAAAGAAATGAAATCATAAGCTAGTGAAGATTTATTAACTCCTATGCACTACTTCTTGAAATCATCGCATTTATTTTGTGATGGGATCAAAAGGTTTATTATTTGTTTATTTAAAGGTATATTTATGGGTTGTGCATTTCATTGTGTTTATTTTAGAGATATTAAAGTTTTTCATTTTCTAAAATGTCAACATTAATGGGAAAAAATGGACAAACCACTTCAAATGGAGATTGATGCACAGCTTATCTTTAATTCAATAGCTTATGAGTTATTTATTTAATTAAGTTACATAGGAGAGCCACAGAAGCCTGTATTTTCTAAATACTTACTGGTCGACAGAAGAGAGAAGACATTTACACAATGCCCTATAATTTGTGGTTTAAAGTGTTAAATTCCATGAGAATACTGATATATTGTTTTGATATATTGTTCAAAGGAGATAATACTTTGGCTAAAGGGATTGAGGGAGTTTCTTTTTCCTTATTCATGATAGAAAGTTTGATACAAGTCTTCACATGTTGGTAAGGCTTAAATATTGAGGGATAATATAGAGTTTGTTCCAAGCAAATGGAAGATGTGAAAAAGAGTGCAGAGTGAGAGATTCTGTTTCCTCTTTCTCACTCCATGTGCTTTGTATAAAACTGATCCTATTTTCAGTTTCGGGTGTGAGTTCCTATGGTGTTGGTCACAAAGTGTAACTTCTCCATCCTCTTCTTAGTTAAGGTCCCAGTACTACTGATTGACTTACTCTGTGGAGCTAGGTATCAAGTTTCTGTCACAGCCTGTGCTATTTCAGCTCTGAGAGTGAGAGCCCTAAAGTCAAATCTGTGTTCAACACAGTGACCATTTCCCCTTAGTGATCCAATAGTTGCCTGATCTCTTCCTACCTCATGGGCCTCTCCTTCTTAGGCCACTGTGGCTGGATCTTATTCTTCCATCCTACCTTTCAATATCAGTGTCCCAGGCTTTTATCCAATAACTTCATTTTAATCAATGTCTTTAAATACCATATTTGTTCAACAACATTCTTGAATTATGTCTCAGTTGCACAACAGATATGATTTTAAACACTTGGATCTATCAGTACCTGTCCCTTAGACTAAATGTTTTAATCTCTGGGAACTTTTCAGCTGGAAGATCAATAATTTTCTTTTAGATTAAGCTACTATAAATTATGGCTTCTATCATTTACAAGCAAAGAAATCCAAGACAACAACACATAGTGATAATTCTGGAAAGGTAGTTTGAAGCACATTTTTAAGAGTCTTAAACTCCAACTGCACTCCTCCAGTCATACTTTCATTAGATATTTACCCAGGATCTACATTATAATCCTTATATTCAAGATCAGCAAATATCTACTGGGGTGACAGATACATTAAATGGTGAACTAAAACTACTTCAGTGAGAAAATAAAGTTTTAAGAGTAGATAGAAATGGAATTAACCAGGGTTCACAAACTCAGGTATGACCATGGAGTTGGTGACATTTAATTTGCATGAGTTTAGAATAAATACAATTTTCTGGGTATAATTGTCCCATGAAGGGAGGAGAACCTACTGAAATTCAATGTATTTTTTAGTGTCAAGCTAAAACTAACATTAATTTCTAAGAGGTGTTTTATTCATATTTCTGATAGTTTCTAAAGTTTTAAAATGTAAATTCCATTGTTTTTAGCAGCAGAAAATCAGAGGCTTCCCACACAAAAGTTCAAAAGTTGAATAATCACAAGTCTTGGGGAAGTTATATCCTAAAGAGCAAAGGCCCTGACATCAGAGCTCCAGGCCTTTACTGACTAGTTGTATACAATAATTTTTGTTCTGGACACTTTCCAAGAGGAAAAAAGGCACAGATAAAAATCCCTATCATTTTGTACCCTTCTCTAGTAGGACAGACAGACTAAAAATGATGCATGGTGTGTAGAGGAAATAATCATGTCATCTTTTTAGTATGCTCAATTGAGAGAGCCAGATTGAGCAAAGATTGGAAAGAAATAAGAAAAAATCTATAAGGTTCTCTGTGTCAAGGAAGTTTTGGACAGTAAGAAGAGCCAATGCAAAAGAATAAAGGCAGGATCTTTCTTACAATTTTTAAGAAACAGCAAGAAGATAATTTTATCAGCTATAAATTAGACATAGATCTAGTATTGAGACATGGTGGTGGTGTGAGATATTACTTGCAAAACTTTAGAACATTGCCTAATAGTAAATGCTATGTAATTAATGTTAGATAATGTTATACTTTTCATTACTATTACCATGTTACTTCCATTAAGAAAAGAGGCTTCTCTGCAGGTTTTAGAGCATACCCTTCATGAATATACTTTCCACAAAGTACTCATTCAAGAAACTATGATGCTTTGATATCAGATGTAGTCAGAGCTCATTCATGTGTCTAAATTAAGTAGCTGCATTCAAAACTCTTGCATAAATATTTTATTTGTCTCCAAATGAGCTTGAAGAAAATTTTCTAAGTTCAAAGGATTTTACCCTCTAGCCATTGCTTTGACTAACATAAGAACCATGCCAGGCATGTAGCAAGAACTCAAATACTTCTTGAATTAACGATTCAGACTAACTGAAAAGTTACCTTGAAGAGAAAAATTCCAATTGTATTGTAAACTATTCTTCTATGCCTAACTATTGTAATTCTGTTTTACAAAATTTTGTCTCCTTACCAGGCTACTAAGTAAGAGTAAGAACATTTATAGAAAGGACACTGCTTTCTTATATCACATGTCCTAGACTTACCTTTGCGTTTATGTGCAACAAGTGTCCAAAAATGTTTGTAATGGATAATTGTGAAGATGTCATTTACAACCTATCTTACTTCAAGGGAATTAAAAGTAAGTGCAAAAGGCTAAATTTTAATAATATTTTCTTGAAACAATAAAACCTACTGTTTTATATAAATTTACTTGTTTCTCTAATTTCTAGCATGGTCTGATGACTGTAATTATGATAGCCTCTATTATAGTATTGGCTGACTTCTAAAGAATTTTTGCTTCAGAAAACTGTGACATTTCAAATGGATTGAGTTTCAACTGTTGAATAGAACACAAAGAGAAATAGGATTGAGTAGTTTTATGTCTAGGTACAAGATTTGAACATCACCATGACAATCAAAAGGAAGATTGTTTGGCCAGAAAATATAACTTTTAACAGGCATTAAGCCATTTCCCAAATTAAATTTATCATCTAAGGAACATCATAGCATTAAATTCACATATGAATAATCTTAAAATTGATGGCAGCGGCGGCCTGTCTGGAGTGACCACTGCAAAGGCATCGACTGCAGAGGGGGAGGGGAGGCCGAGGTTATGCGCTCTGTGGAGCCAACAGAAGATGGGAATTGATGGAAGCCCACCCCCTTCCAAATTGACAGGGCAGGAGCCCTGCTCTTCTAGGCACAGCTGCAGCCACCCAACTGCGGCTATAGACCTTGGCATCCCTGTGCTTTCGGGAACCCCAAAAGACTCCCTGCCCCTGCAGGCTCAGACATGCCTGCTCCTGCTGCTTGACCTCTCCTTGCTACTGGTGCCAGCTCTGATTTCAAAGAAAAGTTGAGAATAAGCCTGGGCTCTGTTAAAACCTTGCCAGTGTGTGTGCATTCAGGGCAGTGCTGACACACAAACCCCCTGCTACCTAGGCATTGATTAGGGTTCAAGTTCCCTTTTCTCTACAGAACTCAAGGCTAATTAAGGGGAATATTGTAAAGTTTTCAGACGACCTCACAGTTACAAAGAAGCTTTCCAGAATTTAACTCAAGTATTTGAACTCACCTGGAAGGACATTATGCTACTTTTGAATCAGACCCTGACTACCACTGAAAAGCAGGCCACCCTGCAAGCAGTACAGAATTTTTGGGATGAACTTTGTATCTCATATAGTTCCAGGGAAGAGGATGAGCCTTATCCCATTGGAAGAACAGCAATAACCACTGGAGGACCCTAAATGTGACTGCAATGATTAAATTGAAGAATGAAAAAGGAAGAACTATCATGTGTGTATCCTGGAGGGATTATGAAGGACTAGGACCAAGCCTCTCAATTAGTCCAAGCTATTCATGATAGAACAGGGATTAGATGAAAATCCCACGGCCTTTCTGGAAAGGCTAAGAGGGGCCTTGGTAAAGCACACGTCTCTAACTCCTGATTCAGTTGAGGGACAACTGACCCTGAAGGATAAGTTCATATTCAAGCATCCCCTGGCATTAGGAGGAAGCTTCAGAAACAGGCCATGGGACCAGATAGTACTTTAGAGAACCTCCTAAAAGTGGCCACCTCAGTCTCTTTTTTTTTTTTTTTTTTTTTTTTTTTTTTTTTTTTTTTTTTATTTTGAGACGGAGTCTCGCTCTGTCACCCAGGCTGGAGTGCTGTGGCCGGATCTCAGCTCACTGCAAGCTCTGCCTCCTGGGTTCACGCCATTCTCCTGCTTCAGCCTCCCGAGTAGCTGGGACTAAAGGTGCCCCCACGTCGCCCGGCTAGTTTTTTGTAGTTTTTAGTAGAGACGGGGTTTCGCCGTGTTAGCCAGGATGGTCTCGATCTCCTGACCTCGTGATCCGCCCGTCTCGGCCTCCCAAAGTGCTGGGATTACAGGCTTGAGCCACCGCGCCCGGCCCTCAGTCTCTTACAATAGGAATCAGGAGGAGGCCCAAGAGAGGGAAAGGAGACACAAGAAAAAGGCAGAGGCTCTAATAGCTGCCTTGCAGGCTCACAAATCCGAAAGTCCCTTGGATGGATCTGTTAACTGCTACAAATCCAGGTAGTGCAAGTCATTGGCACTTTAGGAAGGACTGTCTGGACAGCAGGAGGAGGCCACTTTGGCCCTGTCCAATTTGCAGTGGGGACCACTGAAGAACAGACTGTCCTTGGAGACAGGTCACTGGGTCCAGCCCAAATGGTCCAGCAGAACTGATGGGCCCTGGGTCACTTCTCCCTGGCTCTGATAGTTCAGAAGTCACATGGAGAAAAGTAGACTTCTTCCCAGACACTGGAGCAGGTCTTCCAGTTCTCTCCAATAGAACTCCCCTCTCCTGTCTTAGCAAGATCGTGGAGTGGGGAGGGCATCTCAGGAACACATTTAACCCAATATTTTTCCCAAACCCTTACTTGTAGAGACCTCTTGCTTACTGTTCTCACCTTTGTTCTGTTCCTCACTTAAAACATTTTTATCAAGGACTCTTTAGTCCTGAACTCCCAGGGAATTATCTACCCCCCTAAAGAGTGATTTCTCCTTTAAAGTTTAACTGCCCCCATAGAAGATTTAATTTTTTTGACTAAGATGAAACAGCTCTAGTCACAACATTATTTTTCAAAATAGTCTACTTTTAGATTTTTTTTCCTTTTAGCTCCTCTTTGTATAATAATCACACTTGATCGAAGCACACTTAACCTCCTTGTAAAATGTGTTTCTTCTTGTCTAGAGGCCATCAAACTCCAAGTGGTCATGAAACGGGAACCTCAGATGATGGCTCCTTTCTTCCCAGGGACCCTTAGATAGGCCTCTGAGAGAGATCTGACTGCTGTTTTCCCCAAAACAATGCCCCCTATCAGTTTGAAACAGTTAAGAGTAGTCACTGTCCCTATCCTAATGACAGTTAGATGTACCTCTTCACAGGGGGAATTGATGGCAGTGGTGACCCATCTGGAGCAGCAGTTGAAAAGAAGCTGGTTGTAATTGGGGAGGCATGGCCTGGGCTGTGTGCTCCATGGAATGAGCAGGAGACAGGAAAAGACAGAAGCCTCGTCGACTCCCTTTCAAGCTGGCAGGGGAGGAGCCCCACCCTCCTGCATGCAGCAGCAGACATCCGGCCACAGCTGAGGACCCAAGCATTCTTGCACTCTCAGGAGCCTGAGAAGCCTCCTGCCCCTGCAGGCTCAGAAGGGTCTGCTCCCACTGCCTGGCCTTTCCCCACTCCTGGTGCCCAGTCTGATTTTGGAGCAAAGTTGAGGATGAGCCTGGGTGCTGTTGTGACCCAGGTATATGTGTGCACACTTAGGGTGGCACTGACACTCCAGTCCCCTGCCACCTTGGCCCCCTCTGAACTTTGGGCACCAAAATGAGCACAGGGGAGAGGCTGAGGGAAATCTGAGAGTGGCTCAGCCTGGACCTGCAGGAACCCCTCAGCATGAACAGCCTGGATGCTGTGGACCGCATGTTGATGGTGGCAGGAGGCAGACAGGATTCTGGATAGAAGGCAGGGGCTCCCACCTTCAAGTCAGGGATGGCTTGAAGTCTAGGGCCTAAGCTATTACTGCTTTGGTCCGGAGTGAGAAGTTATGGTGCTTTCTCCAGCCTGCCTATGGCTGCTCATAATCCAATCAACACACACTTTCTTCCTTCTGAAGCCCATAAAAACCCTGGACTCAGCCAGATTGGAGAGACAACAGGACTCCCTGTGTACAGATAGGAGGTACCCACCGTGGGTCTGTTCTCCACTAGGGGCTTCAGACTTGAAACAACATACCTGCAGATAGGAGCTACACACTCTGGGTCTCCTCTCCACTGTGAGCTGCACTCATTGGGATGATCTACCTGCAGAAAAGGGCTACCCACTTTGGGTCTCCTTAAAGCTGTACTGGTTACTCAAAAAATCACCTCTTCACCTTGCTCATTCTACAGTTATCCATGTACCTCATTCTTCGTAAACATGAGATGAGAATTTATGACCCACTGAGTGGTGAGAGTAGAAGAGTTGTAATACAAACAAGGCTAAAACACATCCCTCCTCTACACTCACCATATTGCTAGTGAGAGAAGAGAAGAGTGGCAACCCTTTGGGGAGTCCAGACCTAGGGTTGCTCCGAGTCAGGAATTTGACACCCTCTTTGGGGCTTTGCGGTTTCTGGCATCTCTAAGTTTCCAGGCACCACTACATTCACCTCATCCAGACATGATGCCCACAGTGAAAGCTACTTGTGATGCATCTGATTCAGCTTCAGGCTTGCACTGATCAAGTACTTGTGCTGGTACCAGGAGCAACCCACCCCTCCACAGCAGCCAGCGTGCCTGGCTGTGCGCAGTGGCCAGACCCTGCGCTCGCTCACTCATGCACCCCTCACTGCTCCATGCCTGGCGTGCCTTTTGCAATTGTGAGATTTGGGTTGGTAACACGAGACAAGTGCAGCCTGCCAAGGCGAGTGGGCCAGAAGGAGTCCAACAGGCCTGAGCAAAACTCAGGCAAAGGTTCCCCTGGTCGCAGAGGCTTCTGGCTGGAAAAGCAACACCCTAAGAATCCTGTAACAAAATCATATATAAGGCCAAGCAGCATAACAGAATTCTTCCTCTTCAGGAGACATTTTTGGCTTTTTTGTTTCCTGTTTCTAAAATTAGCAAAAAGCTTTAAGTGTTTGGTTTACATGCAAGAACATGTGCAAACAAGGGTGGAAGAGTACATGTGTGCAATGTCTAAGTTTTTACTTCTAATTGTGTATGTGGACTTAATTTAAAATAAAAAGTGAAGCTCTGCATGCTTGAAATTAAATTCAGGATCACATAATAAGTGATCAGAAACATAGTATTAAAAAATATTCCTTAATTCCATAACGAAGGTTGTATTTAGAAAGATTCAAAAAAGAATTGCTTCTGTAAACTAAAAGATGTTTTCCTTTGTGTGTCTATACCCCTAAATAGTTACTTTAAGCTTTTCATCACCCTCTGAACTATCCAGAAGTTAATTTTCAGAATTTAGACTCTGTTTGAAATAAGGACACAGATAAATAAAAAAGTCAACTTTATAACACTGATCATATTTTTTTTTTTTTTTTTTTGAGACAGAGTCTTGCTCAGTCGCCCAGTCTGGAGTGCAGTGGCGCGATCTTGGCTCACTGCAAGTTCCGCCTCCTGGGTTACTGCCATTCTCCTGCCTCAGCCTCCCAAGGAGCTGGGACTACAGGCGCCCGCTGCCACGCCAGGCTAATATTTTGCATTTTTAGTAGAGACGGGGTTTCACTGTGTTAGCCAGGATGGTCTTGATCTCCTGACCTCGTGATCCGCCTGCCTCGGCCTCCCAAAGTGCTGGGATTACAGGCGTGAGCCACTGCGCCCGGCCAACACTAATCATATTTAAAGGATTAAAAGGAGGAAAAAATAAAGTGAAAAACTTTCTTAAACATTTAACAGGGAAACAGTGAGAATATTCATTGATGAAAGACTGGTCAATTAAACATTTAAAAATCTGTAAAATAGTAAATATAAGAGATAAACTCCACAAAATTAGGACAAAAGAAAGTTATCAATGCCCAATGTCATTAGTGATAAAAGAGAAAGATTAAAGAGCAATTTCAACATGCTGTGCATATAAAGAGGCTTAATTTATTTCCATCCTAAGATGATTAGCTCATAGTTTGTGGAAGGCATGTCAATTGTTTTATAATCCTGTAAAAAACATTTAAAGGTTAATGGGAAACAGTGGAGAGAGTCTGAACCCTGCAGAAAATGCCCCATAGATTACTTAACATATTTAAAAAGGAAGATCACACACATTCTAAAATTGTCAAGAATTCTAATACGTTGTACTTCTTTGCCATTTTGTTAAATAGGATTTTGCCTTCAAGATGGATACTTTATATTATTTTAAATTGTGTCCGGGTAGGAATATTACAAAAGATTTCTGCATAATCAACTTAAGCCTGAAAATATTAAAAAGTCTCTATATTTGATTTATTTTTCATCCTTGAGTGTATTTTAGAATTTTAAAAGTTAACCTTTTTTCTTTGAAAGAGATTAGTTTCATAATACCTAGTGTGTCATCATTTGCAATTTTTTTTGTCTAAGTAAAAACACAAATTTTTAGTGAATATGGATCTTCAAGATATATTTCCTCTTGGGTCCAAATCATAAAATAAATTGCCAATGAATATTGCATGCAAGCAATATTAATATTTTGCAACATATCAAAATAAATGAACTTATTTAACCAATGATGAGTCCAATTATTTTTAGTTAAACGATGTTACCTAGGAGCAAATATCTGGGTTATCATATCATATTCCAGATATTAGAAAGTATTAAGGGTAAGCTCAAAGTGAGATGAAAGTCTAAATGTTGTGTGTGTGTGTGTGTGTGTGTGTGTGTGTGTGTGTCTGTGAGAGAGAGAGAGAGAATCAATCATATTTTGGCACAGAGAGAAGGGAGAAACATATCTAATCCTATATCTTTACATCTTTCCTAGCACAAGCTTTTTAAAATAATTTGCTATTACTCAAATATAGTTTCCCAAAATTATGTTAGGTTTTGGCCACATTTCTTCATTTAATTTTCCATTTATTTAACAAATCTTTACTGGGTTAATTCAGGACAATCTAGGTACTACAGGGTGAGTTAGATTTAATTGGTCCCAACAAAAATTACAAAGTTAATTGCCTTAAATGAGATAGAAAAAGTCTTTCAAGAATCATATCATTTAACTTTTGAATAGTTATACTCATATAATAAAATATAAAATAGTTTGTCCATGAAGAGTACAATACAATGGTCAAGGATGTTTCTATCATATGACAAATGCTCCCTGGAATTCAAGAAAATACATCCAACAAAATAAAGTAATTAAAATTTCATGCAGAAAATTGGCTTCTAAAAAACTATAAGCCTCAGATTTGTTTTTGGCGAAATGTGCTGTCTTTTCAACTGCAAATTCCTAGTGTCAGCATCTTAAACTGTGTTGCAAAATTAAATTGGATTAGGAAAGAATTTTAATATGAATGAACAATGTACTAATTGCTTAGATGTTGCTGTTTTTAAAAGTAATTACACTTTCATTAGACAAAATGTTCAAAAATGCTTTACCAAGCCTTGGATTTGGCAGAAAATTAAGCTATGTGTTTTGAGCATAGACCTGATTCTAGTACAAATGAGACATTATACTAAAATTTTATTTTTCTTGAACAGCAATTTCAGGTATATATAGAATTTGTGTGTGTGTGTGTGTGTGTGTGTGTGTGTATGAGAGAGAGAGAGAGAGAGATGGTTAGGCTTTGTGTCTCCACCCAAATCTTATCTTGCATTGTAATCCGCATAATCCCCGCATATCAAGGGAGAGACCACCAGGTGGAGGTAATCGGATTACGTGGGCAGTTGTCTAAATGCTGTTCTCATGAGAGTAAATTTGTTCTCAGGAGATCTAATGGTTTCATGAGGGGCTCCTCCCCCTTGTCTCTTCCCCCCTTCAGCACTTCTCCTTCCTGTCACCTTGTGAACAGGTGTCTTCCTTCATGATTGTGAGTTTCCTGAGACCACCCCCGGCCATGTGGAACTGTGAATCAATTAAACCTCTTTTCTTTATAAATTACCCAGTCTTGAACAGTTCTCCATAGCAGTGTGAGAACTAATACAGAGTGTATGGGTGACTTTGTATGAATGTGTGCGTGTATGCACTACAATGATACTACCCTTCAGTTACCAAATAGTAAGTAGATTGAAAGTTCTTTCAAATATTTTGTCTAATGCTAAAGATACCACATAAGGTTAAACAAGAATCCGTAGCAAACTATCACCTATAAATTCACTGTGCTAAGTCTACAACAACATATTTCTGATATTTGATGTGTATCCTTTAAAAAACTCTCAAAAACACAGATTTATTGGATTCTAGACTTTGGTTCTTTTATCCATTTTTATTCATTTCTCCTAAGTGTGCAAACAACAAATACAGAATCTTCTTATAACCTCCATGTCCATAAATATAACTAATGTTTATTGAACTTATTAGAAAGGAAACCACTAACTCTTATCTCAGTCCGAAATAAAGAAATGGCATTACAAACCAGCTCTGCAAAGGCGTCATCTATAATTTGGGGTGGAAAAGACACATTGTCACGTGGTAGTTTCTTAATAGTTACAATTCATGCAACTTGATTATATTATTGTATCAAAATTGGACAAGACTAGTGAAATCAGCTTATCTTCCAGAAAGCAGGGATACAGGTTGTGCATTCTCCCCAGGTGACTTCAGAGAGATGAAATCAGTGGGGCACTAGATAGCCATCCCCCTGCCTGGGATGGGCTTAATTGTCCTCAACAGAATACAAACTATCCCCTAGCTAGAAGTTCTAGAAATACATAAATGCTAATCTAACATTAAAAGTAAGCAATGAATTACTGCATATTTTCTTAAGAAAACTTCAAACAAATAAATAAGAACCATAAGTAATAGAATTTTCAGATACAATGAGGGAATGTTCAAAAGATTTAGTGATATTTTATAAAAATAAACTGTTATTTCTGTAGTTTAAGGATATAGTCATAAATCTTTTCAGAACACAATATGCAGTACTTTGAAAAGTGCTCAATTCTGTATATTTATGAGTTGAATAGGTGCTGAAGAGTCAACAGTAAATGAGTAGAACAGTAACAAAATCAATATGAACATTGATTTCCTGGCTTTTTTGGGGGACCTTATGGTACATTTTCACTTTTTTTCTGAGAAATAAATATTTCCATGAAGACTTTCATTAAGTTTTCTATAACGGTCTAACACCAAAATATATTTTCAAATGGATAGCTCCCATTACTCAATATCCCTTCTAATAATGGCCTGGATTTTAAAAATATGTGAAACTATGTTTATTGTAGGAAAATAGCATACTCTTGTTTTATTTACTTCACTTTGTTTTACTCTATTTTATTTTATTTTTTATTGTTGATTACGCTCAGCTCAATATCAGAAAACACCTAGAACAGCTCTTATTGAGACTTGACCTCTTTTTTGTATAAAATGAAAAAATGTAGATATGTAATATATTATATATTCATGTATCTATTTCGATAATATTTAATACAATTCACTTCAAATCAGTATACACCATAATTGAAATATTCAGGTTGAAATCACTTAGAAGCTGAAAATAAAAGCAGTCAGTGAAAATGTTTGGTCATTTTCTAAGTAGCTTGTTTGCCATAATTTCTGCTTTGGATACACCACCCTGTTAGGATAGAATACTGGCTAAATAGAATCATGTCTTATTCCTCAAAAATATACTTGGCACAGAGATAACTTTTCCCAAACACTAATTAATCTTGAAGCAGACAAACATATATACTTTTGAGAGACAAAAAGTTTCAGATTAAAAAACCTGTGTCATATAAAGAGATATAGCTATATTAACCGAATAAACAATAACACATCAACGCAGCTCTTATGAAGAGAGCATACCTAAAAAGAGAAATTGTGGGCTTAAAAATCATCAGTAATAGGAACAAGATAAGGCTTAGGAATTGCATCATGTATTGAGATTATCTGCTGACATATTGCTTGCCTGATTTGTTTTGGGATGTGCTTAACAGTCAAATGGTCAGATCAAGGTGAGGAAGAGATCAGCTGCAAAACTTCAGAATCACAGCTTCCTCTCTTACCTTCCACTGAGGAGGAAGCCGATAACCACTGCCAACAAAATGACTCCCACTGTCACAGACACAGCAATTATAGGAATCTGGCTTTGATCGCTGGATGCTGCAACTGCTGATAGGAGATACAGAAAATGGAGCTTGTGGTTAAAGTGATCACATGCATTCAAAATAAAGGCTGCTTAATAGACAGTAATCAATTCATGATTTAAGCAATTTACCAATACTTGACTGAGATTTCCCCTAACATCCTTTCTTAAAAGTGTGTAATTGAAAAGTCATCTTTAATAGAAAATATTTACTTTCCAAATAGAGATTTGAGAGCATCACTAAGTCACTGATTATTTCCTTGTCATCATAAAAGATGAATGCATGTTGTTTGCATAGTATTCATCTAGGGGCCTTAGATCTGCAAATTTAAATGGAACTTCTTTATTGACTTCAAACACCTTAATCTAAATAGGAGGTGCCAGGTATATACGATTTTATATTTTTAGAGTTTGTATTCTGCTGTTCTCTAGAAAAAAAATCTGATGAACCCAGGTAGGACTTTTTTCCCCATAGACACTGGAGACATTGAAGACCAAAATAATGTGACAATGACCTCATTGAAGTAAAATATAATATCAGTATTCTGAATATTACTACAAAAACACAATGTAAAGCACAATATAACCAGTAAGTACATTTCATAAGTAAATTCACTTTTTGAAAAATGTCAAGGCAAACATTTAGAAGTGTAGAAACCTATCTTAAAATTGGATATATTTACATCACCTACTTTTTATATACATAGATTTAGATGAAATGTTTTATATTTTAGTATAAAATTCCCTTCATAAGAGGAATATGAACATGATTAGGCAGTTGTACTTAAATAAGCAAATAAATTTTATTTTTGTGCTAACTAATCTGGATTAAAATAAAATGCCCATAGGGCAAAATAAATTGTACTAATGTTCTTAAGAATCTCTCCATAGTATATGTAGCATGCTTCTTGTTTAATGACATGATCAATTTGATAACTTCAAAGTAGCGCTAGTTTAGCTCCATGGTAACAAATATTGTCACAGAAATTAGTAACAATCTGTGTTTTCTTTTTCACAACCACATACCAGATCTTGGCCTACCGAGAGTTTTGGATCTCCAAACACCTCCCTGTCTATTTTACTCACATTGTTCTTGATTCTTTCTAACCAAAACTAAGTGATTTGCTGATGACCCTCTTGCACTGATCCGCTTTCAACTATTTTAGACGAGTGATTAGATCCCATTATTATTAACAGCTGGTTGGAGTAAAACTATTATTTTCAATACAAGTCAGGGCTCTTACCTTCTCCTTTTTTGCATAATATGTACAAGAGTCTTGCCCTGTTTTCTCCTAGTGTCTGACGCTAAGGTCGGTGGTAAGAAATTTAGTTATAGCCTACAGTATAAATGAGGCAGGAAAAAACTACCCCCAGAATTGCTAATACCCTTTCCCCAAGGTCTGCTTTATTAATCTCTAAACTCAGATTATTTCTACCACTACTTTTTTTTTCTCTCTTTCTCTTTCTTTTTTGGCAGAGGGCACTGTCTATTATTAATTTCTTAGTAAAATCATCCCCATAATGAGTCATCTTCATATGCTCCGTGTATTAATACATTCCCACTTCCCACATTTGAGAAATGCTAAACTTTCAAAGACCTCCCTCTGGAAGACACTTTTGCTGCCTTATAAACTATTGTGCTGCTTATAAGCCTGAGTAGATATCACCTTTAGGGAGAAGTAAATCTTTATATCTAAACTTAGTAGGATTAGTTCAATCCAAACTGGAAAATAGGTCCAGCATTTACTACACATATGGGTCAAGAAAATTACTTAAACTTTTAAAGTCCTATTTGCATAATCTCCAAATAGGGATAATTTCCTTGAATCATTATATTTCTGTTAAGATTAAAGATAATACATATAATGCACTTAGCATAGAGCTTCAACTACTGACAGCCTTAAATAAATAGTAAATTATCACTTATACTTATTATCTCCTGCTTTTTTTTACCGTTCTTATATTTCCTATTTGTCAGCATCTTGACAGAGGCATCTGAAACCAACCATATCTAAGAACCAACATTTTAAAATTATCTCTGAAATTTTTTTATTCTTCTGCCTTTGAATTCCATGAATGATGACATTTGCAACATGAAATGAGTACTTCTCTATTTAACTTATCCTCCACCATGATTAGGGTTTGACTTAGCTGAACGCATACCTTAAACTTGAAACTCTCTTCCTCTTGGTTTTTATGGCATCAGACAAGCTGTTTTACTCTGTCCCTCTCTATGAAGCACTACTTTGTCAGTTCTGATGGCTCCATATTCTCTTCCCACAGTGATGTATGAATGATTCTTCATGAATGCTCACTCCTGATCTTTCTCATTTCTTATCCTTCTCACTTCTCTCCATTTCTTTGTCTTTTTTTTTTTACATCTTCCCTTTCTTTCTCCCTCTCTCTGATACTTCTTCCTTCATGATATCAATTAATAACTATCACAATGACAAATTTATATCTCCTACCCTTATTTCTCTCCAAAGAATCCTTCCATTTTTTATAACAAACTGTTTAGCCCTTTGTTTGGATTTTATTGTTATATAAAAATTAACATGTTTAAAATTGGCCTTTATACCACATCTACCCCCAAAGGCATTAACGAAAACATATATCAACAAATAAACATATCATTAATCAAACCAAAAAATCAAACTGGTTTGATCTCTTTCTGGTTTCTTTGAACTATTACTAAATCTTTCTTAACTTCCGCTTGATCATTCATTATCAAATACTTTTGTGTTTCTTTGATGTTTCTCCCCATACATCACTTACTTCCATCCAACATTAACCTATTTGATTCAAATCTGTATAATCAAAATGGTGGAATATGGTTCATAGCATTTTAACTGTTCTCTCTGCCTTCTATGTACTCATATTAAATATCAAAACTATCATTTTTATGTTTCCCTGATCAAAAACTTTAGAAAGTCCTACTACCTTTGGAAGAAAATTCTCAAATGCTCAGTCTAGTTTTCAAAGGCCCTTCTAATCTGAGTCTAACAATTATTCCCACTCTTAATGTGCCAGTTTGGGAACTCTCACAGATATAGTTTTGGAGGAAGAGTGCACAATTACTCAGAAATAAGGGTAAAAACAGAGTAACTTCAGATTGGCTAAAGTATTAAATTTGAGAAAAAGTATAAAATTTTGGTAGTGTCAAATTCTTCATTTTTAGTAATTTCCAGGACCTACATTAATGATGCGCACCTCTTTATAGAAAAATATATTGCATTAAAATAATTGCTAATGGCATTCAAAAGGTTGATATGCTAAGTTGATACATTTTATGAACATAGTTTATAAGTAACATCAAATCACAAACATTAATATTCTCTGTGTTTATCTAATGTCCTCTGAAATCAGATCATTTTTGTAAAAAAAGCAATTAGAGACCATTTTGTGAGGAAGAATTTACAGAATATATTTTTGTTTATAATTATTTTAGTTTAATTTATTTATATGGTTTTATTATTATTTTAAATTTGCAATATTTTCTAAGGTTCTTGATGGGTTTTAAATTTTCTTATGTGCATGTGTGTGTGTGTAGACAGGGTCTCACTCTGTCACCCAGGCTGGAGTACAGTAGCACGATCCTGGCTCACTGCAACCTTTGCCATCAGGGCTCATGTCACCCTCCAATCTCAGCCTCCAAGTAGTTGGGACTTACAGGCGTGCGCCACCACATAAAGCTAATGTTTGTGTTTGTTGTTGTTGTTGTTGTTGTTGTTGTTGAGAAGGAGTTTCACCATTTAGCCCAGGCTAGTCTGAAACTTCTGAGCTCAAGCAATTCACCCACCATAAACTCAGGTTTTAACTATTAACTGTTTCACATTCAATAATTAATTTGTGAACAATTTCTAATATAAAATGATTAATCAAGATTTTTAAATTGTTTATTATTTTGTTGCCTGAGGGCACTAATGATATCATTAATTATATTAATTCAGATGAAAATAGATAATTTACAGGTTACCGTCAATGCCTTCATTCTTGTTTATTTGTTTAGGAGTGAGACAAAAATATTTAGGTCAAGCAGGAGATATGATAATCACGTTAACATACTGTTAAAATTTTAATCCTTAAGATATATACCTTTAGTTATGCATGTCTCTCATTTTCTTATGTTTACTAAAAATTAGTTTATTAATGATGTTTTGGAAAAATAGCTGGGAAATATCATGAGAAGACTTAAAAGAAAATGTTGAAGCAATGTAACACACTATGGTGAAAGATCACCAATTATAAAAATTAATATTCTTTGTAAATAATAATGTTTCTTTTAAAAAAATCATTACACATTTGCATCATACCTGGACATTTTAAGGCAGCATATACTGAGAAGTCACATTTTTTACCTCACCTTGCTTCCCACACTCCTGATTGTATACAAATATTACGTGCATATTCTCTAGATTTTATTGCCTCAGCTATATATGTGAAGAGTTCATCACTTAAGGTTAAAATAATTGTTAGAGCCAGATTATAAGTCTACAGGTCAGACTGAGAATTTGAGATCTTTCTCTCACAGCAATAGGTATCTATAAACTTTCTTAATCAGGGTAACTTGATCAAGGGCATAATTTTTAATAAGTAATATAAGTACATAGGAATCAGTAGAAACATTAAAACAATATAGTAGGCAAATAGGCACATGAAAGGATGTTGAACATAATTAACTAACAGTGATTTTTAAAATAGTGAGATATCACTACCCACTTATTCAAAATGACTAACAAATAAGTAAATAAATAATGACAATTCCAAATGCTGACAAGGATGTAAAGAGACCAGATCAATCACCCATTGCTGGTGGAAATGGAAAATAATACAGCCATTTTGGAAAACATGTTGGCAGTTTCTTTCAAAATTAGATATACAATTACTGTACAATCCAGTGTTGTACTTTTGGAAATTTATCCTAGGGAAATAAAAACCTACATGACACAAAAATCTGTATATAAATGTTTACAGTATCTTTATTTGTGATAGCAAAAACTGTAATCAGCCCTGATGTCCTTCAACAAATTAATGGAGGTTAAACAAATTGTAGTACATACATGTTAAGGATTATTATTCAGTAATAGAAATAAAGAAGCTTGATACACACCACAATCTGGATGAATCTGCAGGAAATTATGCTAAGTGAAAAAAGCCAATTCCAAATTAAAAGGCACATACTGCATGTTTCTATTTATGAAACATCTTTGAAATGTGACAACGTTATACATGAATGGCAGATGAATGGTTTCCAGGGCTTAGCGATGCCACAACATTTGTTCTTAAAGGTAGTGGATGTGGTTATAAAAAAGAAACACAAGGGATCTTTACAGTATTGGAATTGTTTGGTAACTTGAGATTGGTGGTAGATACACAAACTTGTACAAGTGACCAAATGGCATAGAATCTAATACACATACATGTCCACATACATATTTACAGAAGAGTACAAGAAAATAGGATTAAATCTTGGATTGATTGCATCAATATCAATGTTCTGGTTGTGATATTATATTATGGTTCTGCAAAATATTACCATGGGGAAAACTAAGTAAAGTGTATAAGAGTGGTCTGTATTGCTGTTACAACTGCATGCAAATCCACAATTACCTCAATACAATTTTTAATAAAAAACACGATACCATTATTTCCTCATTTAGGCTGCACATATTTGAGACAAATAGGTATAGCTGGATAAAAAGAAGTGATTCATTTTTAAAAATTAAAAGAATCACAAATATGATGGATGAATCTTGGGCATGTAGAGGTTAAGATAGATTCAGTTACAGTCTGAAAGCTTCAAGATAAATTATGTTAAAAGAAACCAGGAAAGAGTCTAATGAGTTTGGCTGAATGGTTTTACTCATGGTAAGTTTCTTTGTTGATATATATATATATATATATATATAGTCACTGTTGTTGAGAATGGGGGTAGGGTAAAAAATCAATTTTAAATATATTATTTTTATGCATAACAAAATTAAAATGAAGAAGTTAACAGTTATAAGACATAAACTAAACTTGGCAGAGGAAGAATAATTGGAGATTTTCTACCCAAATCTTCATATTAAATAGTTTTTCTAAAAAAATTGTTTTGTGTTCCTGTTTGTACTACTAGTTGCATTTCTCTTTAAAGTTATCTTTTGACTTACAAGATAATGTCAATGAAAAATAAAAGCACTCATAACATTTTAACTTTTTGTTAACAAATGAATGAAATTTAATATAAATTAGTAAATGATAAATTCTATAAAAACACAAATCGTAAAAAAGTGTCAACTTTTCATTATTTGTATCATCATTATGAATTGAACAGGCAATTGGAAAATTCTTTTTAAAAAATATACTCACGGAAATTTTAAAATAACCTCCTATTCTTACATACCTGACTGATAAAATAGATTTTTTTTTCTTTTTTTTTTTTTTTTTTTGAGACGGAGTCTTGCTCTGTCGCCCAGGCTGGAGGGCAGTGGCCGGATCTCCTCTCACTGCAAGCTCCGCCTCCCGGGTTTACGCTATTCTCCTGCCTCAGCCTCCAGAGTAGCTGGGACTACAGGCGCCCACCACCTCGCCTGGCTAGTTTTTTGTATTTTTTAGGAGAGACGGGGTTTCACCGGGTTAGCCAGGATAGTCTCGATCTCCTGACCTTGTGATCCACCTGTCTTGGCCTCCCAAAGTGATGAGATTACAGGCTTGAGCCACCGCGCCCGGCCTAAAATAGATTTTTCTTAATACAGATGGCTCATTAAAGTCAGAACTCTTTAACTATTATTTACCAAATAAAAATCACTGATAGCTTAACGAGGAAAAACACAAATATGTTTATTGTATGTTTACCGTAATTACTGCATTAAAGTACTTGAAGACCTTGTTGGGGAAAAAATAAATGTAAATTAAGAATTAAATTATGATATAAAGTAAATAATTGCCCAGTGAAATAATTAATGTGGATTTCAGAAAATACTACAAAAATAAATGTTCTGAAAAAAAGTATTATTTTAATTGTCATTGCGTATCTTCTCTGATTCTTTATTAGACAATAGGCCTTGAGAAAGAAGGTATTATTCCTTAGAATTATTTGAGTCACTTATAGCATCTTTGAGCTAAAAAGAAACCCTTTGATGGCTAGAAATTGAATAAAATCAATTTTAAAATAATAAGCAAAATTAGGCCAAGCATGGTGACTGACGCCTGTAATCGCAGCACTTTGGGAGGCCAAGGTGGGCAGATCATCTAAGGTCAAGAGTTTGAGATCAGTCTGACCAACATGGAGAAACCTCATCTCTACTAAAAATGCAAAATTAATCAGGCATGGTGGTGCATGCCTGTGATCCCAGCTACTTGGGAGGCTGAGTCAGGAGGATCACTTGAATTCAGGAGGTGGAAGTTGTGGTGAGCCAAGATCGCTCCAAAACACTCCAGTCTGGGCAATGGAGTGAGACTTTCTCAATATAAATAAATAAATAAATAAGCAAAACTATTACCCTAAAATGCTTTTTGAAACAAATATTCTATATTTTAGAAGTAAACACAGTATATTCCTTTTGTCTGGAGACAAGTTTCTATGTGTTACTCACGTTGATTTCTTCAGGGCCTAGCAAAGCCTAATGTGTTATAGGTGTTCAATATATTCTTGTTGTTGAGTTATATTGAGAAAATATTATATATAAAGATCAAAAAGGAATTAATATCTAATATATTCTCTACAAATAATAAATTCATTCTGTATAAAGCTTGTACATATACGTACACTTATGAGTAAAACAATGATTTTACTCTCGTTGCTAGGAGGCAGTATGATATCGAAGTATTTTCATTTGCTATTAAAAATAATGCTATAATCTACTTAGGTAATAAAAAAATTAGTAGGTGATATTTCTTTTTCTCTAGAAATTATATAGAAAATGTTAAAAGAAGCTTACTTCAGGTAAACCTTTGTAAAAGTATACACAGGAAATGATTAAATATTAGTCCTCTAAGTCATCTGAATGAGTTTTCGTGTGCTTGGCAGCTACTATTTAATACATATGTAAATGATAGAATATTGAAAAGCCTGAAGAAAATCCAGTTGCTGAATGTGCCAACATTCTAGAACTGAGTAGAATTTATCTTTTTTTTTTTTATGGGATTTTTTCATTTGTAGAGTTATCAAAGCACTCAAGCATAGTTTGAGATTTCGTTTATGGCTTTGTTCCCAGAGTTGGTAGACCACATAAGCAATATTTATTACTAATTATACCGAAACAGAATCAAGTCTTGTTAAGATGGCTAGCTTATATAGCATGCCTTTTTTTCCTAACTCCCTTTTAGTTTAAAGGGGCAGGATTAAATAATCCATTGCTAATATTATGAGAATTTTCAGACTCATATCACATGTTCCTATTCAATCTAGTAAGAAAAGAAAATTTTCTGAATAGTATTAGAAGTTCAAATTTCAGTAGCTTCAGTTAAACTTCACTCATAGATTTTCCTTTGTGTAGAAGACAAATTTATAATTTTTTACAATGGCACCCTTTTTTGTATAAAATTCAGTGAAACAACACTTAGAAAGTTATTTTTACAGAATAAAAATTATTTTTAAATAATTCAATTAAATACACTTTAAAAAGAAGATCTTGATTTTCAAAGGGGACGTATAATATAGTTTTATTCATATTTCAATTTAATAGCTCTTCTGATTCTTACAAAGTAAGTTCATAACTAAATTATCATTCTGTTGATTTTTGAAAAAAGGAAATATGCATTTTATTTTCTTTATTTTAAAATTACTAATTTTTATGTAACTCGGCTTAAAGCAAATACACATACACACTGACACACATATACACTTCTGACATTTCACAGTACTGTGTATTTCTTCACAAAAAGCTTTATCAGTGTCTATTACTGTCTTTAAATTCTTTCAATGTGTTTAGGACAAGTAAGTAACATAAATATTTTGTTGAAATTAAAGGAAAATGTTTTACACTATTTTATAGGGAAAAAAGTGATTCCAAAAGGCTGATCCAAAAAATATTCTCAGATTTTCCAGTTAAAGACAGTGCCAGAGATTTAATACTTTTTATGAGATCAGATTGGTTCCAGAGAGCACCATTTTCTTACCAATCTCAATGCTAAAGAAAACTCCCTGTGGAATTTTCAAAGAAAGACTAAGCCTAGTAGCCTAGTTCAATAAAACAACTAAAAAAGTAAATGGCAATAATTCAATAAAGTATGGCAGCAGTGGAAAGAAAGTCTTTAAAAGCAAGTTTAAACATTTTTAAAGTATCTCCTAAAGTACCATCTCCCAGAAGACTGAATGCAATGAGGAGCAGGGACCAACGTGTTAACCTGCCGACCTACCATAATAGCATGACAGATGCTTCCTACCTGAAGGGGTCATGCCTGGGAGAGAGAGAGGGAAAGTGAGACTGACAGAGTGCCCAGGGAGGGTATTGATCCACTGACTCTTTTCTGGTAACCATTACTGAGACATGAGTTGACAGTAATTAAAATGACTTACACACTGGGGTGGTTTCAAACTCAAATCTTCGACTGAAGACACCATAGCCTGCTGCTGTACGTGCTCGAATTTGGAAGACATAAACTGAAGCTGGTTTCAAGCCCTCTGCAGTAATAGTTGTCTCTTTGGATTTGATAATTGTGTAGCTCGTCTCTTGGTCCTTGGGATGTGCATGCACATACAGTAAAAAAGGCAGCATATAAATTAATAATGACAGCAAAATTTAGAATCATAGATCAGAAAATGAACCAGAAACCAATGGACTCTATTAGTACAAATATAATATTTTAGAAAAAAATCCTACACATTCTAGGTGTGCTATTGACGTAGAATATTAAAGTCTTTTCTAGAACTCAGGGTGGTGGGTGACATTGTGTCCACCTATCCAGAATGCTTGTCTTTGGCAGTAATACATTTCTAAAACTTTGAAAACATAATGTTGTAGGAGATTGATTATTTTACAGACTCTATTTTAGTATTGTTATTTGTGTACTTTTTTTCCTCCAATATAGTTAATTGGAGGGTATCTAACATACTGCCTATTCATACAGAAAGTTAACAGTATCTCCCATTCTGTGAGGTAAGGCTTATGCTTTAACTCATTAGTGAGTTCAATTTATAATTGTAGTTAGGTCTTAAGGTAAGAAATCAGTACTTCATTGGTGAAATTTAATTTCAATTCTCTAAGCCTAGATAGAAAGCATTAAAGAAAAATGCAGATAAACAGAGCTTTTTCATTTATTTTTGAAAATGTCCTCATTTGGAGGGGCCAGGTAATAGTGGAGATGGAGTAGGAAAAAAAATTACTGGAAAGATAATTTTGGGAACTGAAACAAAGAGGAACTGTTTCTATTTTGATGCTAACAAAAGTTTAGACTAACCATCCATAACTCCTCATTATCTCTCTGAAGTTACCACACCAACTTTACCATGGATACTGAAATCACATGCTGAAATATAGCAGGGCCATTTTTGCTTTTATATTCAGTTTCCTTATCAGTAAAATTGGAGTAGAGACTTGCCTGGGTTTCCTCACAGAGATGGTGTAAAAAGGAAACAGGTAATGTATGTGAAAGCAGTTAATAAACTGTAATAGATGTTTTAATTTTCAAAATTATTTTAAATATTTGTAACTCTTTCTAATATGACATGTCAAAGTTGACTACCACTAATACTATCTAAAATATACAATCTATATAACATTTTTCTTTTAAAGCAATTTACCATTCCTCTTGTAATATGTTTAAACATACAAAATTATCTTAGAGTTAAGTAGGTCCAAAATTATCTCTAAATAGGTAAGGTGCAATTTATAAACCTAATAGCACACTTTCTGACTCATCATAGGCAAATGATTGATCTTTAATTTTTTAAACTGCAGATTAATTTAATTATCTAAACTTTAATGTATTTAGGAAATTTTATTAAAGTTGAGCAAAGGTTATTAAGTCTTATAAAATGTTACCTAATAATACCAGTAAATTTCTTCATTGACAAACATGTATTGCTCTTCTATTATCCACTCTATTACTCCTTCTGTATGCTAGGATCATAGCAGTAAAAAGCAAGCAATTTCTTAATGTGTTCCTTTTAACAACTGTAAGCAGCTTCTATAAACTGTGAGAGTTACTAATTTTTCTGAGAATGCACAGGTTCTTGATAGAATAAACCTGATAATATCATTTATTATTTCTCCATATTATTGAAAAATATCATTTTCCCACATAATTTAAAAGTAATATTTCTCAATAATATTCTGCTTTCCAGTTTGGCTATAATTGTAGCAGTAACTCTCACTAAGTAAGTTAAATGTCTGTTTGCTGACATTTGTTTAAAGAAAATTTAACTCAAAGAAAAAATCTAGTCAAAATTTAAGTACAAAATTCTGATAGACTTCATATAATTATCATTTTTACATAAAGGATTACCATTTATAATATAAAACATTAGAAGAAGGCATCAATGACAGCATTAGATTTTAAGTAGATGAGAAAATGTGGATAAACAACTCTGAACCTCAGTTTTTTTCTTCCTTAAAATGGAGATAAAATTATTTACCAAGAATATTGGAAGGAGACAGAGATAAAAATAATACATGTACCACCAAGCACAATCGCTACAAAATAGGTTCTATGTAGAATAGATTACTCTTAACTCTATAGCATGATAGTAAGTTATCCCATTGATAAGTAAAAAATAAAACTACTTTTAAAAGCTTCCATAGTTGTTAACTCTAACTATTGAAGGTACAATGAATATATTTTATAAAAATATTAGAAATTGATACTTTTTGCCAAAAAGGAAAAATTTACAAGGAAACTGGACTGCTGCTCCTTGAAATAATGTATGATCTAATATCAATTGCACAACATTCTGTCTGATTTAACAATTAACGTTATGTATGTCTCAGTTGTTCCTTAGCTAGAGTTTAATTGTACATTGTCTCTCTCTGAGTTAGCCATACATAAGTTATCGAAGAGAATTTAGCAAAGCATGTATCTAGTGGATCAAAACCAATGAATACACATTGTGAATCATCTAAGCGTCTTCCAAAATTTAATTCTGTTTCATTCCTTTAAATCACTCTCATATTGTAATTTTCTACATATCACAAACTTTATGTAAAGATTGTCAACACCCACAATTGCCCGGCTGCCAAGTCCTTGGTCAGGGCAGTGCCTTTTGCTGCCTTCGTGCCCCAGCTAGGCAAATGAGCTACATTCCCCAGCTGCTTAGCAAACACTGTTCACATGCAGTGAGGGGAGGGCTTCAGCAGAAGGAGCCAGCTGGCAAACACCCTGCCAAGGGGCAGCCTCCCTTTGCCTCTGCCTTTAATTAAGAGATGGCAATGAGCCCATTCTCACACGGGAGCAGAGAAGCCCAATGACCTCTATTAGAGCAGGGCAATCAGAGGCAGAAATGCCAGCTGGCAAATGCATGTGCCCTGGAAAGCTCTGCCACCTGTGTCTGGCCAAAAGCCATCCAATAAAATGGTGGTGTTATTCTGAAAGCTCAAAATCAGCTCTGAAAACCTATCAGGATCCCTACCTCAATACATGGTATAAAAGCTCATAATCCATTTTTTATAAATGAAAGTCTTAAAAAATCTTTATAGGTATAATATAGATATACTCAAATGTTTGGCTCATGCACAATGGTCCAGGAATTAATACCTTTATTTTAAAAAGGAAAACACTGACAAAAATAATAACTTCCACCAATATATCATATAAAGATTTTGCTACTTTTAATTAATGTAAACAAGCAACTTATTATTAATTTATTGGAATATGTTTAGAAACCTTTTTCTCAAGTCATTTTTTCTTTATTTGAGTTATACAGATCATATAATGGAATACTGAAGCATTAAATTTGAATTATTAAATATAAGACCAAATCATACTTAAATAAATGTAACTCAAAAAGAAATTGAACCATAAAGAAAATAATATCACAATATGGATAAAACTCAGTAGAAGAAATATTTAATAGAAACTCCTCATTACCACTTGTTGAATAACTTTGTTCTAACAGAAGCAGCAACTTTTTAAGAAAAGATAAATTCTCATTAATATTGAATATTACACATATAATGAAAGTAATGCATATGCTAGGAAGTGGTCACGAAAACAATCAAAGGTTATTCATAAGAGGAAAAAAATAGGAAAAAAAATTTGTTCTTGCTTTCCTCAAGAACAAAAAAGAAAGCTAGTCATTAATCCAGCTAGTTGATTCAAAGATAAAAGAAAATATAAGTACTTATTAAACTTTTAGTCTCCCTGCTGTTAACCCTTATTGCATCTAAGATAGTCAAATATACAGTTTTTGAATTCTATTTTGCATTTTTCTTCTTTTGAAATCAACTTTAATCACGATGAAAATTGAGAAACAAAGTTCACAACAGAATTCAGCATGTGCTAATATATATTTATATAACTCTACATAGCTTTGCATCAATATAGAGTAACAAAGGTTACAAAAACTTGAATAAGAAATATAAACCTTAATTTTACAAATTGTTTTTTGACATAGCCTATGTTTAAATTATAGACCTCTGGAATTTGCAATGCTGTTTTTTACTACTAATCTCACGAGAACAGTAATCAGTGAGAAATTTTAATGTCACTATATTCCACTTGATTAACTACAGTTTTGTTGACATTAAACAATGTTAACCATATCCTAACACAATTTTGTCTCAGAGGTATTCTCTAAGAGCACTCTTGGTGAATAATGTATTTGATAACCTATTTTTGAAATATGTGTCACCATTTATGTTTCCTAATGATCTGATAGTTGTATATAATACTATCAGTAAGTCATTCCTAGAAAGATGACTATTTCAAAAATGGTTGATTATTTATTTATCTATTAGCATAATCAATACATGAACATTGTAGAAACAACAAAAACTTGTAAATATGTAGATAGCCTTTCTCCATCATTCCCCATTGTTTTATCCTTTGTTGTATTTTTACACAGGCAATTGTTGAATCAATGAATGAAAGAAGAAAATTTAGTTTTAAATTTTCTATACTGTGACGAATTAATATTCAATACACTTACCTAAACTCTTTTTTGTCCCCTCTTTGAGACTGAGTTTTGCTCTTGTTGCCCAGACTGGAGTGCAATGGTGCGATCTCAGCTCACACTGCAACCTCTGCTTCCTGGGTTCAAGCAATTCTTCCGCCCTCAGCCTCCCGAGTAGCTGGGATTACAGGTGCCTACCACCACACCCAGCTGATATTTTTTTGTATTTTTAGTATAGACGAGGTTTCACTATGTTGGGCAGGCTGATCTCGAACTACTGACCTCAGGCAACCCACCCACCTCAGCCTTCCAAAGTGCTGGAATTACAGGTGTGAGCCACCGCGCCCGGCCCTAAACTCTTTTATCTATGCATATATATATATGGTGAGGAGAACCATTTATTCTCCCTCTCTTTTCCAATGCCCTAGCTTGGGCAAGTTCTTAGGTATTATAAAGTAAGATTTTGTACTTCCTACCGTACCTTTTACTCTTCCAGAAAAAAAGAAGGAATGATGTCTGTGAGTTTGGAAAAGCAATTGAGTAAGTAGTGTGACTCAGTCCTTTTCTTCTTTTTTGGGATCTTCATGCCTGCATTTTTTACATGTTCATTTCTATCCCTACATCCATAGGACCAACATTTCTGGGTCAGGGTCTCCAACCCAGTTCTCAGAGGCTGGTTTGGGTTCCCATCTATCTTTATCTCCTCTTTTAGAACTCAAGTTGTCCTAAGGTTTGTATGACATTCAGATCCAGCCAGTAGAAAAATCACAGATGAATGAGGCGGAAGTAGCAGGAAGACTCTTGGTGGCTACATATGTAAGCCACATACTCCAGCCCAGTTTTAGAAATTACAAGCTTTTTCAGCTTCCATCTGTATGACTCTTTCATCAATGACTCACTTGCTTATGAATTCAGAAAAGAGGAAAAGAGTTTATTACAACCTTGAGACCTGACCTCAATAGCTATTATGGCAAAATGTCTAAAAGTATCTCTAAGAGACTCATAGAACAAGAGGAAATCAAGAAAATATGGGGAATGTGACGCATATATGTTTTTATTTTTTAACCTGAAATTTAAACATAAATTTTATACTACAGTGCCAAATGTTTGCTAAGAATCTTTAAAAATTGTATGTGATATATGTGTCTTATCTTTTTTCACATTACCTTAATAGTATAGGTGTTATGTGGAGTTACTGGCCATAAGCACACATGATTTCTCTGTTAGCATACTGCAGTCACTACTGAAAGTCTATAGCTTAAGTCTTTGTAACACTTTCAAATGTCCTATGACTTCATCTTTTAATGCTGTTCAACTCAGTTAAGCTGATATTAGACTATATGGCAGTATCTAAGCTGTGTAAACTATTTGGCAGCAGCAGAACATGAATAGAGAGCTCCCTGTACACTTCTAGCATCCATAATTATGACTGCAGAATCAATTGTCATTGATTTATACATAAAATTGCAACATACTCTTCTACAAATTGGATAATTGCAGTTGCTAAAGTGAGAAAAAAAAAAAAAAGAAAGAAAGAAAGAAACTGAAGACATTTTTTTATTCTGTTAGTCTTACCTTTTCAAAATACTTGATTTCATACTCCAGGATGATTCCATTGGGGCGATCTGGCTCTTGCCAAGACAAAGAGATGCTGTTTTTTGCAATCTTCCCTTTTTTCACATTGGTGACTGGAGATGGAGCTGCAAAATAGTTTAAATAAGGAACAGCTTGATTAATGAGGCCCTAAAAGTAAGCCTGTTATGTGTATTACATATGTTGCATTTTGAGAATGTAGCACTATTAAAAAAAATTACATTTTAGTTTATCTATATAATGTTTAAAGATTGTGAAGATTTTTTACAAATACAAATCAGCTAAATATCTTCAGGATTTTTTCATGGTAAAACTGTCGTCTATATTTTTTCCAAGTAGTTTAGAAACATAAATTATTTTATTTTATATTTTATAGAATAAAGATACTCCTGATTATTTTACATATCTTCTGCATTTCTAAAATGTATGAGCTCTGTATGACATATCCCATTATGCTAATAGATACATGATTATATTACCGCATTTGTACAACACAAACTCTCTATAAAAGAGAGTAATAAATTATAAAAATTTATTACTTTGGAAATTACATGAATCCTAAAATCATTAATAAATGTATATATTAAACATAGGCAGGTTCCTTAAGAAACATGCCACCAAAGATATGGTACACTTTAAAATAATAACAAATAAAATAAACGTTTTTTAATTTTAATTTTTCTCAAATATATCCTTAGAAATCATAATCACTTCTGGTGATCATCACAATTTGATATACTGTCTATGAAACCACTACTTGTGGTTTCATAATGAAAATAGAACTTATATATCTGTTCTTTCGGATATGTCTGGATATTTTGAGTTTGAAAAACATCTGAATATTTGAGTCAAAATTCTTTTTATCAATCTGCTGATATTTGTATAGACAGCATGTCTAAAAGACATGGCAACATAAAAGAGTAAGATATGAGCTCCCTAGTTCACTGTAGTGTTTATTGAAAAGTGCTAACACTACTGAAATAGAAACAACAGACGATTAAGGTGAATTAAGTGAATTTTTGAATATATTTTATTCAATAGTGAATACCTGTATGAATTATTTTGAATCATGAATTAAATTCAATTTCCCAGTATCACTACATATGTATTGCATAACACAACAGTAAAAAACTCAAAGAAAGACTAAGTCTTCAGAGTTCTTCACTCACTTTACTATAGTGAAATCATTTTTTTAGATTTAACTATTTCTTGTAGATAGCTGTCAGTTTTTACTTAATGAATTGATGGTATTACCATCTTGCTAGTCATAAATTGTTTAATAAGTATGCTCCATGAAGGCAGGAATTAGTTTAGTTTAGTTCACTGCGACATTTCCAAGATGAGAAAATTGTTTAGCATATAGAAATTTAATGAATATTTGCTGATTGAATTGATGGATGGATGAATGAATGGCAAATACATATATAATTAAATATCATTCAAACCTGAATTTATCTCATCATAGGATAATATTAGTTTGAAATGTGCACTTCATTTTAAAACTTAATCAGTTCTTCAATAAAATAATCATTTGTGGGTAAAGACAACAAATAAATACCAACACAGACACAATCAGCCTAAAGTGCAATACTTTGTTGTTTACTTGCATTCATCAAAGTAAAGCACAAACTATTTCACTTTCAAACACTTAAGTTAACAAATGCCAGTGTAGTTCAGTGGCTAAGAATGTGCTCTAAAATACTGGTTTAGAATGAGGGGAGAAGACCATTTCTGAGCTCAGAGTAGGTCAGGGATAATTTCCTTTGTGACAAGAGCATCTTTGCATCTTCTGGGTAAAGCTGATGACAGCTCCTGGGGACATAATGATGATGCACAAATTGTGAATGGCAGCAATCCTACACCACTGCAAGTATCATGCACATTAAAATAACTGTAACCAGGTTTGTCAGCATCAAGGAGCATGCTCAATTTATCTTATTTGTCTCCCTCGCTGATACCTTTTACTCATTCTCTGCCTGCTCAACCTTTTAAGTCTGGTATCAAATGAGAATGATGATTTAGAGCATTTATGCTTGTAAAATTTTTATGGGTGATGTCAAATCATAAAACTGTCATTGTTCCTGTATAAGGATAGAAAAAAAAATAACAAAGAAATCAAGTTGTGAAGAGTACAAAATAATTTCTAAAACTTCTGAGTTGTAGCTTTCAGATATGTGGAAATATTCCAAATGCTTCCCATATTGTAGCGTCTGTGTTAGAACTAATCTTTGCATACTAGTATGATATGCAAGATGGAGATCCTTTAGGCTACTACAGTTCCCATTATGAACTAATTGTTTTGTCTGTTTCAAATTTTTAAAGTTTTAAATTTAGAATAGTTTAATTTTTATAGAAAAATAAGATAACAGAGTTTCCACATAACTTACATCTAGTGTCGCCTATTAGAAACATACCATGTTAATACATTATATCTGTCACAATTAATGAACCAATACTGATAGATTATTATTAGTGAAAGTCCACAGTTTATTCAGATTCCCATAGTCTTTAGTTAATGTCCTTTTTCTGTCCTGGGATTCCATCCAGCAAACCACATTAATTTAGTCATCATATTTTCTTAGGCTCCTCTTTGTTACAGCAGTTTTTCAAAGTTTCCTTGATTTGATGACCTTGACACTTTTGGAGCACACTGGTCAGGTATTTTGTAACCTGTCTCTCAGTTGGGATTAATATGTTTTCACGATTAAAACAGGGTTATGGGTTTTTTGGGGGATGACCACGAAAGTAAATTGCCAATCCTATTACATTATATTGAGGGTACACACTACCAACATATCATCGCCATTATGTTAACCTTGATTTCCTGAGTGACGTGGTGTTTACTGTTTCTCCACTATAACATTGTTTTTTCCCCAGCATTCAATATCATATTTTTTGGAAGCAAGTCACTATTTGCAGCCCACATTTAAGGAGTAGGAATTTCACTTTCTTGATAGTGGATTATCTACTTAAATCATTAGAAATTCTTCTGCAGGAGAAATCTGTCTATTTTTCTTCATTTTTAAATTTATATAATTATTTGCATCAGTATGACATGGATATTTTTACTCCTGTGTATATAGTCGTATACTTTATTTTATTACTGAACTTGCTAATGCTTTGGCCATTGGAAGCTCTTTCAGAGCTCCAATGTCTCTTTGATACACCCCTATCATTATGGGCTTGTCTGTTATTTCTACATTATTTTCTTACCTTCTGGGACTAAAAGACCAGATACTCTATGCTCATCTTGCTTATTCACTGCTCCAGTCCTAGAGTCATTCATTTCTGTAAAGAGCACTGGTTTCCTTTATTAGAAAAGGCATTAGAAACCAAGAAATGGATGTTGAGTGTATTTCTTGCCACTGAGATGTCATTGCTTTTAAGCCCTCTAACAGGACAAGGACATAAATGTGTATATTAACTTGTGCATATCTATACATATTCCTATACATAACTACCTATATCTATATTAACCTAAAGATGCACATATACTGATGTTGCTAACTCTAATAATTATTACATAAATAATTCTAGCTTCCACACCTTACTTATCTGTAAACTCCCACTCTAACGGCGGGTCCCACCATCAGCCATCCAACTGAACTTGATTATCCAGTTCCAGTACCTATGTCTAGTATGTACTGAATTGTTCAGAATTGTTCATCTGTGTCTGTTTGACTTATCGATAATGATATAATGTAGAAACTTCTAATATCCTAATGACACAAACAGTGATATACAAAATCCTGCCATCAGTTGTACAAAATAATATATCTTCCTTACTTTTCAGATACAGAAATCTAGTTTAAGGCACAGTGTTCCAAGATGGAAAGGCCTGCCATGGCACAGATAGCTTGAAGTCTGATAGAATTGACTTCAAGTATTTTGGCAGCCAGCCATTTCTATGTAATTCTGTTAGTTAGCTTTTATAAATGTACTTTCAATCTTTATAATAGGGACAATAATATAAATTCATATTTTTTAAGGCTGACATCTTATTCTTCAGGTACAATGTCAGGTACAGGGTGGGTGCCACATAAATACTATTTGTAATAATATCAGTTGTAAAATATTAGAAAATTGTTTAAGAAGATTTCAATGATGAACTTTTCACAATTCTTTAACTGTTTCATCCTTTTTCAGTCAAAATTATTTGTAGCTTCTTCGTTGAACTTGGCACTGCTTTAAATGCTCGATGAGATCCAAAGGCAAAGTGCCTACACAGATAAGATGCTCTGTTTTCTGCATCCAAGGCTTTCATGACTCTAAATTAATAAAAGGTTATGAGTAAATTTCCTTGATTTTATTCATTTTATTAATTAAATTGCCAGGCTTTCAAATGTTAATTAAAACATCGATAGTTACACTTAGTATAGAACAATGTCTTCCTTACTCTTTGAAACAAAATGAACATAATGAAAACATGAACCTCATTTGTGTCAAATGGAATAAGAAAATCCCATTCATGCATCCCTATAGCCAATACTTTTTGTGTAGGCAGTAAATTACAAATAGAATCAAGTATTGGTTACTTGTATTTAAAACAATAAATAAATAAAACTTATGTATTTGATGTATATACCCATATTAAGTCTTAAAGACTAGAGAGAGGTAAATAAAACAGTATTGAAATCTTTTTAGTCTATGACAGTCCATGAATGGGTTAAAAACTTCATCAGATGACACTTTTTAAACTTTCCAGAAGAAGTCTCTACACATCAGTAATGTATTAGTTCATTTAAACACAAGATTTAAAAATACATGTGTTTTACATTTGATTCTATAGATTAAAATTTGGCCAAATGAACGGTCAGTATCTGACAGCTGGAAGCCCCTACTTCTCACTGCTATGCACACTTTATCATATTAAAGTACTTCTTATTAATGAAGCAGGTCTAGGCCACCACAGTATTCCAAAACAACAGAGAATATTAGGCTTCTCTCCAGAAAATTCTGACTCTGTAAGTCAAATTGAGACCCAGGATTCTGTGTATTCAGTAAAGACTCTGGTGGAATCATTTTGTCAGTAAAATTCAGGAAATAATTAAGGCAAATCATACTAGGATTAATTCTGCTTTTTAAACATTATTATTACTATTTTAAAAAGAATTATTATTAATGCTTCTTTTATAAAAAATTAAACTTAGAAAGCTGAGGCTGGAAGTTGGATCAGTATTGAGGTTTACTAAACTGCTGCTGTCTTGAACCTGTGGCTCACTATTGACTGTTATCCTAATCTTTGTTAGCAACTTTGCCTTTCTCTGAGGATTATTTCTGCTTGTATTTGGTATTTTCCGGACCCTTTAGTATTTCTTGGTAATTTGATTTGTTTGCTCATTCATGCATAATTTGATTTAGTCTGCTGATAATCTATAAAATTAGAAAAATCTTATGTCTGGTTCACTGTTGTTTGCTTAGTCCTTAGAAGACTTTTCTGACAACTTCTTAAAATATACAACTGCATCCACACTGGTTGAAGACACCATGATTTTTCTCCTAATTGGACTACTTCTTTACACCTTCCTGACCTTCAGGGAGTTTTTCTAAGAAGAGCCAGTGTGTTATTGTTCATGCTATAATTTGGTAGCGTCACTACCCTGTCTTATGAATTACTAGGTCACACATGCTCTATCCTCTGCCTAAATTTCTAAAGTCATCACCTCCACTATCTCTTGTTCCCTTTCATGGATATGACCTTCTACATGTTTCTTGAGCACTCTAAATTTGTCCTGCCTCAGACCCTTTATACTTGCATTTCTTTTAGTTTAGAATATCCTTCCTTATCTTCATCTAAATTGCTCTTCACTTTATTCAGGTCTTTAAAAAATGTCATATTTTCAGATTTAATTTCCTGGCTGATTGACCATTCATTAATTTCTTATTTTTCTTTATAATGGCACTGCTTGAAATTATATGCTTATTTCTTTACTTGTGAATTGTCTTACATTCTACAGGAATATAGCCTCCATGATGGGAAATACTTTTACTGTATTATTTATTGATATATCTTATGTGCCTTGAAAATTTCTGGAGCATAGAATGGCATTTAATGTTTCTAATATGCATAACTTATTTTTCTGGGATTTAAAGCTAATAAAGAATATATAGCACATGGTCCTACTTTATAGTTGTTAAGTTGAATCAATTATCGCATGGATCATTCTAGTCTCCTCACTTTACTTATCTGTAACCTCCTGCTCCAAGAGTGGCTCTCACCACCTGTCATCCAGTTACTTAATTGTTTAATTTCAGTATAAATGTCTTGAAAGCAATACATTTTTTATTTGTTTTTGGCACAGCACAGTATAGGTAGAACTATATTTGAATCTAGCATATATTGAATATGTATCTGACATACGAATATGACAAGGAATAGTAAAATGAATAAACAATATTATCAATGAATTTCAAGGAAATCTAGAGATTTCTGGAGCGAAGAATAAATAAAGAATTAGAAGTCAAGTGACTCCCAGCCCTAACTATTTGTATAAAATAAGAGCTACTGTAAAAAAAAGTCAAAGAATATATATGTACATATACCCACACATAACTTCATATTTATGTAGAGACAATTATATGTAAAAGTATGTTTAATAATTTTAAAACTTGAGTGTATTCATTTTTTTTTTTTTTCACATGAAGTCTTGCTATGTCTCCCAGGCTAGAGTACAGTGGTGAGATCTTCGCTCACTGCAATCTCTGCCTCCCGGGTTCAAGCGATTCTCCTGCCTCAGCCTCCCGAGTAGCTGGGGTTACAGGCGCCCACCACTGTGCCGGCTAATTTTTGTATTTTTAGTAGAGGTGGGGTTTCATCATCTTGGCCAGGCTGGTCTCGACTCCTGACCTCGTGATCCACCCACCTCGGCCACCCAAAGTGCTGGGATTACAAGCGTGAGTCACTGTGCCTGACTTGAGTGTATTTTTAAGATAAAATGTATTCTTCAGTAAAGAGCAGACTTTTGAAATGATGAAAGATGAAGTATGGTTTTAAATCTATGTGTCTTATGACTCTCTTCATAAGACTTTCCATTCTTTCACTTCTTCACAAAGGTGGAAAAGGGAAGAGGGAAAAATAGGAAGACAAGCCCTAGCTAATCTAAAAACCTAAGCTATAGTTATAGAATTTCCAGAGAAAGATGGAAAATTACAAAACCTACAGCCAATGGATTTATCTTTAGTTTATATTTTCTAAGATGAAACAGTATTGGCATTAGCATAGTGAATGCATCTTTTATTTTTATGTCTGTCTTTCAGTATTTATCTGAATAATAGTATAATACTGTCTATACTGAATTTCAGTATAACACTGTCTTTCAATATTTATCCTTACTATGTATATGATCATGTGACAATTTAAATTAACTGCCTCCCACAGACTACATATATATGTATGTATATATTTTAAATGAAATGCAGATGTAGATAAATTCATATTTTATTTTATATATACATATATGCACACCACATACATATACAAACATCTCTAAGAGAATCATGTACATCTTTTGCAGCTGGTTTAATAAAGCTACATATAGTGATTACTTTGCTATCTTTGTTTTGGGATACATATTAACATTTGAATATAAGAAAATGAGTAACTAGATTTCCTAAAGTAAACGAGAATTGCAGTTATTGAATTATAAACTTATTCAAAATTATTAACAAAAAAGTAAGACAGACATATTATAACATACACACTCACAAGTGTGTAATACTATACACTTTATATTTTTATAATACATAATATAAATTTTATATACTTACATACTTAGTATATCCTCCTTACTGTGTTGTCATTTGATACTATTGGACCAGGAAAAGTAACAGTGCATTCTCAACACACTTAGTAACAACCACTTTCTGTACTAAAGAAAGAAGGTATTTTAAAGGTTTCTTTCTCAAATAAAAATTCAATCTGCTCACTCAGACAAAAACCTACAATCACTCCATCTTAAAAGCCTGCAACTGGATCTTTTGATATATGACCTCAGTAAAGTTTTGAAATGACCATTGTACCAAAACCTGGCCTTAAATGACAGTAGTTCTAGAGAGAGGATATCTATTTTAATAAAAAGAATTTATAAACTAAAATGCACCGTTCAGTAGAGTTCGTTTTTTTCAAATACTTGAAATCAGAAAATATTAAAAATTAGTTGCTTCCAGTAGGATATGAAAATAACTTAATTGCTAAGAAATAATTTCTGATGTGATTATACTTTATAGTTCAAAGCATATTCTTTAAATATTATTTTGAAGTCACATTCACACTGATGTTACTTTGAAAAGAAAATGACAATAATAAAAATAGAAAACTACATCACTGGCATTCATAGACAGTATTCTCTAAAATAACAGTGCAAATTACAAAAACATATATTAAATGTAACAAGATGTATAATGACAATATGCCTCCTTCTGAATAGCAAAATTAATCTCACACCAAATAAATTATCATAGAATTTGTTTTCCATTCATTACTTGTTATTACCCTATAATAGAATTCTTAATACACAGAGACCTAAGTGTCAATGATTATTTGATCTTAATAACCACAATCCCCATTGTATGAGAAACAGGATTTAAATAATTTTTGCAGTATTGTATTAGAATAAAATAAGGCTATATCTAGTAGATAGCATGGTGTATTTGGAAAACTTTGATCAACTCACTATTACTCAGTTATACTATATTCAAGATAATATAGTCCCATATGTAATTTTCAATAATGTTTTATCAATATCAAACTTCCATGATGGAATACTGCAGTTTGTTTTACAGGACATTAAGTCATAATTAGCTCAGAAACAAATTTTTATAGCTTATATTTAACAATAAAAACTTAGTCTCCTCTTATAAATCCGTATTAAATAGGGTTTTGGTAACCGCAGATTAAGTCACTAATAGTAACAAGGTTGTAAAGTGCAAACTCTAATTCAATTGCTAATTATTTCAAAATTTTCACAATTTAAACCAATCTCATCAAGCATTTTTAAAAGCAAAACAAACACATCATAAATGTAGAGAACTTACTCATTTTCCTTTCTCATTTCTCATTGATCTTAGTCTTATATAGCCAAATGAACAAGAGGAATCATTTAATTCACTAGGAATTGTGATAATAAATTATTTATCTATCGATTGTTTAAAGAAACAGATTGAATTTCTATTATACTATTAAAATTCAGGACCACCACATGTTCTCTGCCTAAATATATTCTCATTGAGACCATCTGACATGATTTCTTCAAAATCTGAAATTATGCCAGTAGACACACAAAAAATAAACTTTCTGGCCACAGAATGACTGGGAGACCTGAGTAGTGTTTATCAGCAGCTCTCATAAACATCCCAATCACAATATCTTTAAATAGCATCATTTCTAACAGCAACATGACAGGCTGGAGCTAGAAAAAATACAGGATTAATGATTGCAGCTGGTCAACCTTTTAAAGTCCAGAAAAAAAGCCAAATCACAACATTCTGTTCCACATTAGTAAAGTTACCAGATATTTAATTTTTAAGCCGTGGGACTAATGTTAGTGAATCAAACCACATATTCTTCAGTTGTGGGAAATATCTGCCACTGAAGTCACATGTAAGGCCATGTTTCACTCCAACAGATCACGCAGAGAAATTTCTAATGCTGACAAAACATATCATTATATATCTATCATCATAAGTTTAAATGGCATAAAACCCATATTTTTTGTTCCACTGTAACAGTAGTCTAGATTTCTATTTTAAAAAGTAAATAAAATGTAAATAATAACTGGCTGCAGAATGCCCAAGATGTATTTTGAATAAATTTCAGTTATTAGAAAGAACTAAGTCCAAATTTTACTTTGAGAATTATTTAACCAATATCAGCTAAGCGAATGAACAAATATATGTTTGTATGAATACACAAAGAGGCTACTGTAATTGCTGTACCATAAGAATACATAATACATTACATTTATAAGAAACATTATGTGTCAGACAATTTATAGTTTAAGCACTTTATATATATTAACTCATTCAACCTTCCTAACGTCATTAGGAAGTAGAAACTATTGTCGTCCCTTTTTGATGCACAGAAGTTAATTATCCAAGTTCAGTCCTCCAGGAATTGGTAGACCTTAGCAGTCTTTCTTCAGAGATTGTATTCTTGAGTATTATTCCATAGAATAATGAAAGAATAGCTCTAAATAGAGTGTTACGTTTAACGTCATCTCACATAAAATTATTTTAAAGATCATTCAGATTATCTAATTTCTTCTTTAAGTATATAAATGTCTTAATTTTTGCTGTTTCCTTAGTGCTTTGCAAAGCTGATTACAAAAAGCAATAGGAGAAACAACTGTCTCTGAAAAAATTTAGGCAACTTTTTATTGCACATTCTGTGACATGAAATTGTATCAAGTCTTAGTTGTATTACTTAAAACAAAGTTTTACAACTATTTTTGATCTACCGTGATACATTGATATGACAGCATTCAAATATATAAGAAATATCTCTACATACTTCTATACTGGTGAAACTGGAAAATTGTCTTCTGAAAATAAGCCAAGATAAATCCTCACAATGATTAACAGTACACAGATGATGACTGCTGTCTGCACGCTGCACCATAGATAAGATGAACTGTGGATTTTGAGAAATATCCTGCGTGCTAAATGCAAATTCAATTTTTTTCTACTACTCAGGAATACACATGTAAACACTTTGAAGCAAATATTATGATATAGATAGCCATAAATATCCCCTAGTTTATATATATTTAAAATTATGTATGTATATATTTCACAAACTTTGATATGTCATGATTAGTAAATAATAACTTGTAAAAAGTAACACAAAACATCCAGGTGGAGTAACACAGCAGAGATCTGAAGGACACATATATAAGTCTCTTCCTTTTTTGTCCCAGTACATTCCTTTCCTCAAAACTGAAGACATCTCTCTCTCCATCTCATGGGCTTTTAACAGGTCTCTCCACTGAAAGAAAAAGTGCTATTGGCAACTCTTCTCGTCTTCTCTCATTTCCTTTTTTTTTCCTAATATTACTGAAAAACTACTGTGTGCCAAGCACTAGTGAGTTGGGCTATTGCAATCAACAATTCCATGTGTCCTGGCCAGTGACCATACAACTAGGAATATTAAAAATAAATTGTCTGGGGAAAGTATTATATATCACAGATATAGAAAGTTAGATTGTTCCTCTGAAAAAATCTATGTACCTGCATTGCAGATTATACAACTCTTGAGCATAGAGAGTAGCCTCATTTATCTTTGTATCCTCTATAGCTAGAAAAAGAACAAGCATGTGGTATGTGTTCAATAAAATAAAGATCCAATCTATCAGGAAGTCAATGAAACAGGAAAGTGATATATTTCTGACACGTAGTGAAGAGGTAACATCATCATTAAAAACATAATAAAATATTACTTTCTCAAAATTTGTGGATAAAACTGACACATGTCAGTTTACTTGTAGGTGAAATTTTATTTAAAAAAACAGAATTGAGTAAACTTGAAAAAAACCTTTATGACATTATATTACAAGTTTGATTCTAGCTCGTTTAATGATTAACTACACATTTTATGAGCAAAAATGATACAAAAATAACCAATTCTTGTAAATTCAAGGAGGAACTGGGGCAAGTGAAAATTGCTAAGCAGTGCAATCAATATCATTTTAATATGCTTTTTGAAGTAACGGCTACATATAATTGACTGCTATAATGTAATGTTTGCAAATGTAGAAACTTGCCATAGATAAAGAAGTTAAACAGGTAAGAGCAATCTGAGATCCAATAAAATCGATTAAAAATACTGGAAACAAGGTTGATTAACAATACTTTATAGAGAAAGTCTATAGTAAATAGGTAAAAACAATCTGCGATCCAATAAAATTGATTAAAAATACTGGAAACAAGGTTGATTAACAATATTTTATAAAGTCTATAGTTATTTAACGGAAAAAGGTCAGACGATGTTTGAAACCTTTGTTGAAAATCATCTAACTAGTTTTAGACTTCTGTGTTGAGTTTCTTTTTGTTGTTCTGTTTTGTTTTTGTTTTTGTTTATGTTTTTGGTTTTGTTTTGTTTTTTGATATGGAGTCTTACTCTGTCACCCAGTCTGGAGTTCAGTAGTGCAGTCTTGGCTTACTGCAGCCTTGAAATCCTGAGCTCAGGAGGTCTTCCCACTTCAGCCTCCCAAGTACCCTGGAATATAGGTGGGCAATGCTATACCTGACTAGTTTGTTTATTTATTTATTTATTTGTTTACTTACTTATTTATTTACTTAATCCTGTTTCAATCTATTAATCCTTTTTCATTTTTTCATTGCCATTAGTTCATCAGTTATCACTCTCTACCACTGCTGTCATAGCCGCCTAGAGTGGGTTGTACCTTATTTTTATTTGAAATAGATAAATAAATTTTGCATATAAATTAATAAATTATATATATTACATATATAAATACATTTGTAAATATATTTAGTGCCTCTATGATTTAACTACCAACAGCTCATAAATAGAGGATTTGGGATTTAAACACATTTATGATTCTAAAGGTACTTAACGTGATGCTTCTAAATATAATGATATAATGTGGTGTTTAGTAAAGCTAATTCAAAGAAAGATGTAGCATAGTGATCTATGCAAAACACCCACTAATGCAAATCATTACATACAGGTTATTAAGTATGCAAACCCGAACAAAATAAAAGTTTTGAGTACTGAAACAGATTCTTCTTAGTTCATTAAAAACACTGTAGGATATTTGTTTTTGACATAGTTCTTTCTATAACTTAAAAATGACTTCCATAATACAAACACTTTTGTTGTCTAGTGAATATAGAATCTAAACTCAATTTAGGTAAGAATTTGGGAAGGTTCCATATTAAAATACACATAAATATAAAACAAAATATTCTAATGTCCATTCTAATTACTAGACCTCCGTTCAGTGAAACAAAGCTATAAGACCACATCAACATATTTTATATTCCCTTAGAATGTATAGTGATAACATTATGTTGGCCAGAACATGCATAGTTAAAACGTAATGTTGGTCATGGAATATGGGACTCTTGATTCTATTCCTCCAGATACTCAGATATATTTTAACAAAGCCTGGCCAAACTATCCTATCATATAAATTTCCTACTGCTGCTACAACAAATTACCAAAAAACTAGTGGCATAAAACAACACAGATTTATTATCTTACAGTTCTAGAGGTCACAAGTCTAAAACTCAAGGTGTTGGCAGGGCTGTGTTTCCTCTGGAGGTTTCAGAAGAAAATCCATTTCCACGTCTTTTCTATCCTCTAAAGACTACTGGAATTCCTTGGCTCCAGCCTCTTCCTTCATGTTCAAAGCACGTTCACTCCGCTGGGCGCGGTGGCTCATGCCTGTAATTCCAGCACTTTGGAAGGCCGAGGAGGGCTGGATTACCTGAGGACAGGAATCCCAGACCAGCCTGGCCAACATGGAGAAATCCCGTATCTACTAAAAATATAAAAATTAGCCAGGCATGGTGGCGGACGCCTGTAATCCCAGCTACTCTACTCAGGAGGCTGATGAAGGAGAATCGCTTGAACCAGGGAGGTGGAAGTTGCAGTGAGCCAAAATTGTGCCACTGCACTGCACTTCAGCCAGGGCCAAAAGGTGAGACTCCATCTCAGGAAAACAAAAAACAAAAAAAATCTCACTCTAGCCTCTGGTTCAGTAATCACATCTCCTTTTTATCTAACTCTATTGTCTCTCTTATATTAATATAAACACCCTTAGACTACAGTGGTTTAGGATAATCTCCCTATACAGGATGACCTACCAATCTCAAGATTCTTAATCTAACCACAGCAGCAAAATTCCCTTTTCCATTTAAAGTAACATATTTCGAGATTCTAAGGAATAGGTTGTGGATATTTTTTTTAGAAGGGCATCATTATTCAGCCTACCACACCTATATACATCTGGGTTTTCGCCAAATTTGTGTCTAATCTATATCATTTTATAGGCTTTGCATGTTTACATTCTAGGCCAAGGCAAAAGGTTTATAATAATATCTTTATTATGGATTTGTTAGATGTTCCTATAAAATTATATTTTAGGTATACATACACAAACACTTCCCATAGGTCTACTTAAACATAGTTAGCAAATTAATATCTTATTTGTATTCATTTATGGAGAGTTTTTTTTGGAAATCTTATTTGAAATATCACTAAATATTTTTTAAATGCATCATCTCCCTTTGCTCTTCCAAAGCACTTCTCTATTCATCACTTGCCTTTTACATAAATTAATGCAACTTTCCATCAAATGTTTCAAAATTCCAATGGAATAGGCAGAAAATTCCCTATTGAATCAAGATTGCTGCTTCGCATAATGTTGTAGGCCATCTCCCTACTAAATTGTTACATTGAAGTCAAAACACTGACTGTTTTTTTTAAGACCACGAAGTACCCAACCAGGACACTCTATTTAGGAAGACTTTTATGTGATTTTTCCAGCCTGTTCCAAAAATGAAAAACACAGCCAGACAATGTCTTGTTTAAGATACAGTGATTAATATCAAGTATACATAGGAGACACCACAGAAATATAGGTCCTTGTAATTTCCCATTGCTGTCTCTCTGTGCAAATTATGGTATACATAGGGATAGGAATATGCCATTAACTGTCAATATTACATATACAAATCACACACAAGAAAAATAGAATCACCTATATTATCCACATTTTAACACTGGTCATAAACTATATATACACCCTGGACAAGTTCATGAAAGTTTTATTGCTATACATTCAATTTCAACTCACTGTCACTGAAAATTTTAGATTTGTGTAATAGGCGTCTTGGATCAGTCTATGATTTGTATCCACTGTTAGGTTTCTTGGCACAGAGTGGAAGCATTTTAACTGATGAGTCCACACATCAATTAAAGAATAATATTTGCAGAATCTAGATTAAGTGTTCTTGAAGGCATACAAAATATTCATAATGGTATTTGTATGTTGTTTTTTTTTTAATCTTCAGAGGATTCTTTTAAGTGTAGAAGATACTAAGAAATCAAAATATTACAAGCCTTGATGCTGATTCTCATAGTCACAAGGACAAGGGGAGAACTGGGATATCTAATTAGATTGACATATTCTTGAAATACTCTCAGATAAGTTAAGGGTTTACAAACAAAGTACTTGTCTAGATGTTGCACTGTTTTCTTCTTTTGACACTTGTTATCTGAAAAATCACTGTGGCTGCTGGAAATCCCAGATCTGGAGTTGAGGAAGAGCTTCTATTCTAGTTCTGTCACTATCTTAGCATTAGGGGCAAATAGTTGAGCCTTTTTATATGTAAAATTAGGGTGTTAATGTAAACCATTTTCTCTAGTTTCTCTCTGATGGTTAAAAACATTCTGCAAGTATAGAAATGAAGCACTGGAAAAAAAAATCCATCCACAATTGGTGGATTCAATTTTCTGACCTCATATTGAACATCTCTAATTAATAATCTGCATTAATAAAATGTAACTATTATTTAAAATTTAAGTATGACTTTTTCTACCCTTTGATTCTAAGCATTTGTTATAATGTTAGAGTTAAATTACAAACTTTTTCTCAGTGATTGTTAATACTATAATGTTCTCAATGAATAATGATAACTACACTTAGTAATGAAATAACTATAAATAAGATCAAGTTCTTTTCTGTGAGGTAGACTAAGTTGTTACTGATGAGAGCTGCTTAATTTGACTTATATTTGTAGGAGTTAGGTCAGTTTGGACATATTCATCTTTTGACACAGAGTTGTTCTGATAAAATAGAACTTAGGGAATCAGAAGCCATTATATAAATTCTTACAAATGGATGATTTGTATTCTTCAGACAGTATTTAACACTTTGGAGAAATATTTCTATATTTCCTAATGAACTACTATCAAGGTCTACTAAAATAGTGCTATAAACACACACATACGCACACACACACACACACACACACACAAAATGTAACTAACATCTATTAATCCACGATGTCTTGAGACACTCATGTTAAATAAAAATTCCATCCATCATATTTTATACTCCTGGTTACTTAGAGGATAAGATGATTATATCTCCTATCATTAAATCACCCCCAAATAACTCAATGGAAGTATTGATGGAACAATTCAGAGACAAATAAAACAAAAACTAATTGGTACCACATGTGCAGGAAAAGTTGACTAATTTGCTTCAATGTTTTTACTTCGGAATATGTACAAAATTCGGTAAAATATCCTTAGATTGAACAATGTAGTATATATTTTGAAATCTACATGTTTGAAACAGTTAAATTAGCATAAGATCAAATAAACATAAGATTACCAGAACGATAACTGACTTTGACTATTTACACTTGAGATCACCTATCCATAACTAACTTGCACCTAGTGGCATTAGGACAGTTTAATGACTCTCTGATCAATTACATAATGCCAGAAGCTCCCCCCTCCTTTATTTAGCACTCATTTGTTTTTTTAATGCCCTCCTTAGAAAACAATACCAAGCTTTTGATGTACATATTTTCATCATAATAACATAGTAGGGAAGAAAAGTATCCTCTTTTTATAGCATTCACTGCCAGGAATTTATGAATGATGTGCTAATTTTTGTAAGTGTGCCTAAAGAGAATGAAAGGATTATTTGAAGAATATGTAAACAAGATTAAAATGTAAAAACAAACAATAATTTCTAATAGAAAATATGAAGTGTTAACACTGTTATAAGTTATTTACAATATTATTTTATTTTTATTTCCCCACTTTATCCATGTGTAACGAAGGAATTTTTGTCAAACTTATTCCCAAATCTCAGTTTGCAATATTGCAAAGAAGGCAGAGCCATCCTACTGAGTTTATAAGTTTTCACAAAGCAACTCTGGCTTCCTGCCAATCAGAGCCTATTTCTTACTGTATTCAGCGACTATCCTTCTTACTTTGGGAAGCTGGGACAACTTCCCAAATAGGTCTTAATGATGTCCATCACCCTACATTAAAGTTAGGCATTTGTTTCTTTAGTTAATTAAAAACGATATATCAAATTTTGGAACACGCCACAAATAGTAATAAAAGACTTCGCTTTTTATTAGATAATAATATACAATTAACCATATCTTCTTAGAATTATAAAGAAATAATGCATTATCTTGAAATCTATAATAATTAGGGAATGACCAACACTTCTGATACAAAGTTACCAATTCCTGACCAGAAAGTTATTCATAAGATTTCAATCATGTCATTTACAATTATGCAACTGGATTGCGTATTGGATTCCGAGTGAATCTAGAGCCTAACTTAAGTTCTGCCAAAATGCAGTAAAAATCAGGAATCCTACTAGTGCCTCAATATAGCCATTTGTAAAATTGGGGTTATATCTGTTTTACCTAACTCACAAGGTCATAGGGATTTAATGCCATATTAAATTTAATTTTGAAATAATTAAAATAATAAAATTTCTATATTAAAAATTAAAAAAGAAAATCATGAATTTACATAGTTAAAATTTAAGCATCATTTTTTTCCCTGTCCTATGGTATCTTATCAGATCTCATAAGCCTCATACTGTAGCCTTTTAAAAATATTTCAGAAATGAAATCCTCTGCTTTCAGAAAACAGTATTTATCTGCTTATACAGCATCACAGTAGGATCATTCTTTTATTTAATTAAATACTTGCTGGTAGCCTATCATGTGCCAGGCATAATTTTAATTGCTGAGAAAACAGCAGTAAACAAGAATAAGGCCCATACTTTCTTGACATTTGCATTCAAAATGCTATTGATTTATCTACAAACTCATTCATTTAATGACTAAAAGATCATCAAGAATAATCATAACAATACTCAAAATGCACAATTGAAGTCAAGATTGTTGTAAAAGCCTCATATTTGATTTTTCATCTTATTTCTCCTGATATGAATTCCCTGTATCAGTTAAATAATTAGTTAGTTACCAATTAATTAACATTTAATTCTTGGAAATATACATATAAATATGGACATTAATGTAAATGTAAAATATATACACACATACATGTACATATGTATCCATATATATATATACACATTCATGTATAAATTTTCATATATTTTCATCTGTGAAAGACCTTCCCACATTCGACTTATAAAATATGAGCAGAAGGCTATAGAAACACAAAGTAGACCGTGAAGAACCAAATGGAGCTGAGGAGAATTATGAAAAGATTTAAATAAAAAAAAAATGTGAGCTGAAACTTAAAATGAAACTCTTCCATTGGACAAAGACATTTTTAAAGTGTGGAAATGAATAGTCGAGAGATACACCATAGGGACATCAAGCAGAATGAAACTGAAAACTAATTTTTAGAGCTAGCTACAAGATGGTTAGTGGTTTTATTTGGAAAAAAAAAAATAGCAAGAATGTCAACTCAAAAGGAGGCAACCACATAAAAGGAAAGGACATTGAAGGTTTTAAGTTGTAACTATAAGATAGCGTAATGTGTAATTATGAAAAAGGAGTGACAACTCAGAACTACAGTTGAGAAAGTAAATAAAATATAAGAGTTGAGGCAGTTTATATTTGAAAATAGCTGTAACAGCTAACACTTTACACAATGAATTAGCTAAAATATATTAAACCCTTAGATACACCAATTCACATAAACATCTCAACAATCCTATGAAGTAGATACTGTCATTATGCCCATTTTACAGATGAAGATACAGAGGTAAGGAAAAACTATAACTAGCAGTGCAGTTGATAAAATCCAGGAAGTCTGGATTCAGAGTCCATATGTCTAACCATTGATACCACCATACTATATAATAGGAGTTATATCCTAGAAGAGGTGAGGAAACTAGGAATACTTGAATACATTCATATATGTAAAAATGACTTTATATTTTATAAGGGAAATCCAGATATTTAACACTTTGGTATTGCTTAGATGTATTGTACATGTTAGGTTAAAGTTTGTTCTATTTGTATCTAATTCCTAACATAAAAGTTGCAAATCTTTACTCAACTAAGTAGTTTTGTTCTGCACCACCACCCCGCCACATACCCTGCTTTGGTATACTAAGTATCAGAATCAATCACTCTTTAAAATTCTTGATAGTACAAGAGTTCATATCTTGCAAGTGATGGTTGAAAATTCCTCTCTAAACCTGAGTAGAATTACAAGATGCTGACATAAAAGCATTTGAATTAAGAAGAAAACGTATGTGAATCAACAATTAAGTAAGTATAAAGACAGATGACAAGGTATTTTGATTTGTCTTCTTAGGAGTTTGAGCTGAGAATTAATGATCTCTGTCAAAAACTACTCTGGTTTATTTTAGTAATTTCAATAGGATATTTTATTCTGTACACAATGTGCCTATATTTCTTCTATTTTCTTTCCATATTTGCATTTATCAAAAGAAAGTCAAATGCTTAGGGTTTCTGCGTTTAATTGATTAAGATAACTAATTCCTTTGGTGTTTTTAAGAAGTAAGAAAAAAAATTGTTTGCATTATGAAGAATTCTGTCATATTTGTAGCTATGATGTTAATTATATGGTATTTTACTTACCTTTTTGCAGTAGTTTGCACTAGATGCTTATATACTAATTATCAGAAAGCAAATAATATTTCCCTTCATAAATACTTGCCACAAATATTATGAGATGTTCTGACATGGGGTCTTTGTGAATGCTACTGTAAACATTTAATAATATACTTATTTAAATCAAAATAGACTTCTTTGCCTCTTAATAATATATTTGAAAATGTTATTTCTAACTTCAGAGATATTGGTGTTAACATTGTCGTAGACATAATCAATATGAATGCTATTAAAATATTTTACATAGATGTTATTAAACAAAATAAATAAAGGTATTCTCTGGCTTTTATTAATTCATTAAAAAGTTTCTTCAATAAATATATAAGTAATACACTAAGAAGGGAACATTGTGATAAAAGAAGAGACTCCAGAACAGAGTTGGAGATATGGATACATATTAAATTTAGTATTAGGTGTGCGAAAGTTTAGTAATAGTCATACAGAAATAGCGAGATTAAGGAAAATATATAAATATTTTGTTTTTATTCAACTTATACTTTTCCTAAATCTTAAACACACACACACATACACACACACACACACACACACACACACTGAGGAATTTTCTAATCTTATCAGAAATAATGTCGTTATTTTCTATTACTTCATAAAATAAATACACTTGAATTAAATAAGCTAATTTTGTTGTAGTTCAATGTATATGTTATCCCTCACTTTTAAAGGTATTGGATGTCAAAACACATAGCATCAGGTCTAGTAATCATAAGCAATTCAAAGATTCATTACTCATTCAGGCATATGCAAAGCAAGGGGGTCTTTGGGGAGGAGGGATACCACCTTGAGGAGGGTTCTCTGATGTCGGGGAAAAGAGAGAGAAGGAGAAAGAAAAGGAAAAGCCTTGTCTCCAGAGCCATTTTTAGTGGCCCATCTCCCTATGGGTGTCTTCAGAGGTGGTAGTTTGGGGAGGAAGAGCAAAGAAATTGAGTAGGCTGCTTTGTGTGCAACTTACCAAGCGTAGCATAAGTAAGTAGGGCTAAGATTTCTGTCTGTAGTTGTCTTCCCTAGGCCTGTGTTAATGTTTCAACCAGATGTCATTTTGCTGTCAGTAATTTATTGTTTCCAAACTTATTTCTCCACAAATAAACTATCAAAAATAAATTTACTACATAATAGACAAAAGGTTAACAATTTTAACATGGATAATCCCTGTCAATATACTATATTAATTTTCTAATAATTTCAGCACCTTTAATATACTATATTAATTTTCTAGTACCATCAGCACCTTTAATAACCTAATATAAAAGTTGGTCATATAAAGTAATTAATTGAAGAAGAATGCAAATGACCTGTAAACATGAAAAAAAAATGATTAGCTTCATGTGAATTAAAGTGTTAACTATCCAACTGGCAAAATTAAAAATAATCTGAAAACATATACTATTGAGGATTTGAGAAAACCAGTATTTCCGTACTTTATTTGGAAAAACACATGCTATTTGCAAAGTACATTTATAGTATTTACCTAAATTTGAAATGTATAGTTCTAGAATAATTTATCTTTAACACTGGTTAAATATATCTTTAAAAATGCTCACTCTGGTATTACTTAAAATAGGATTTTTTTTTTTTTTTAAAGGCAGGATGGAAGAAAGGAAAAAAGGGAGGGAGGAAGAGATGAAGTAAGAAAGAGAATAAAAGAGCAATTAGAGTGACTTGGAAGAACAAATTATGGAAATTATGGTGTATCCATTCCATGCAATACACTATAACTATAGATGTTTCTGCTTTTCATTACAAAATAACTGTTACAAAGAACTACTGACTTGCACTGACTCTGTAAAACATATTAAGAATAAAATAGTTTGGAACATTTGGAAATTCAAGGTATCAGAAAAAAAGTTATTTTTAATTAAGAAATATAATCTGAGCTAAATAGAATAATTATCAAGAAAATCTCCTAGCTAGCCAAATCAATTGCACTTCTTGATTATATCTTTATTGTAAGTGTATGCCTATAATCTTTTTATTCTAACATATATAGAGTGTTCACCATGTGCCAGTACTATGCCAGGTGCTCGACATAGATTTCATCACTTAATATTCCAAATAACCAAATGATTTGGATGATACTATGATCCTATTTAATATATACATAAACAGACTATGCATAATTTTCTAAATAAAATGTCCAGTGTCATTCAGTTTATAAGAAGAGGTTCCATGTAGTCTGTTACAAACTGAATATTTGTGTCGCTCCCGACCCCATCCAAATTTGTATACTGAAGCCCTAACCACCAATGCAATGGAATTTAAAAGAAGACCTTTGGGAGGTAATTAGGCTTCAGTAAGGTCATTAGGGTGGGGTCTCCATGATAAGAGCACTTATAAGAAGAGGAAACGTTAAAGAGATCTTTCTTTCTCTCTCCACATGTATGCACCAAGGAAAAGCCATGTGAAATTATAACAGAAGGCAACTGTGTGAAAGCTAGGAAGGGGACTCTCACCAAAAATAAATTGGACAACACATTGACCTTCCCAGTCCTCAGAATTGTGAGAAAATTAATTTCTGTTGTTTATGTCAACCAGTCTATAGCATCTCTAGCTGACTAAAACACAGTCTGCCTACAAAGATTTACTCTTTAAGTTATACTGACTCCACAAATCTATGTATCAGTGCCATTCTGTGTACTTGTATGTGTGTAGAAGCTGGGTGTCCAGATATGTAAATACACACACTCATGCATCCACACAATGATTTTTACATATTTCATATGAATATGTTGCATTATTAAATCTCTGAGTTTCCATAAATAGTAAAGCAGAATAAAATTACATATGCCCACTATAACCATATTTTTCCTTAGAGCTAGTAACAAAACATTTTTGTAGACACTTTATGTTGTCTGTAATAATAAGAATAGTCACTATGAATTGACAGTGCCCCATAAGGTGAGAAGAAACTGAAATGCAGAGGAGGGTAAGTGACTTGCGGCAGTCAGAGTCACTGCCTAACACTTGAGATGACAACTCTAAAGTCTCAGATCTTTACTGAGTTCACCAGATCATGATCATTTATACAGTGAACTTCTGAAGCTAGAAACCCTTTAAAGTCCCTATTTGAACAAACTATATATTCTCCAACAGTTCTTTTCAAAGAACAATGGTAGAAACCTAAAACACCTTGGAGACTTGCCTTTTAGAAGAGCAAATCTAAAATGTCAGGTATAGTAGATGAGAAGGTCCAGCTGTAGTATCCTGGGGTTTGCCCTAGTTATTTACAACTTGTCTAGACTGAGGCATTGTACTTCACAGATGTTTCTGCTTTTCATTACTTTTTAAAAAAGTTTATCCATATATAACTTTTCCCTATCTCAATTACATAAAGCTATCCAAGTTTTTCTAATATGTAGGTGAATTTTAGCTGCACAAAACCTGTAGTTGTATGAGATGGAATCTTGTTAGAAAAATAGTAAACATACTAGATATTTCAACAGAGGGCATTTAATTCAGAGAGTTGTTTACACTGTTACTGCAATACTAAATTAGATGGAAAGGAAATATTGAGGTAACACAATGACAATCACTGAAAGAGGCAGCTATCATTTCCAGGTCTAAGACAGGAAAAATTTAAGGCATATAAGAACCAAGAAGCCTGGCTAAAGCTGGTACCTTAGAAGCCTGGGCGAGGGCCTTTGAAGGGGTGCAATGAGGCTGGTTCTAGCAATGCCTAAAGAAGACCGAGGCTAGACTCTCCTGTTTCTGTAAAGGCAAAAAGCAATTACTAGAGCAATAATACCTAGAATGGCAAGCTAATAGGAAGGTCAATTTCCTTTCCAAACTCCATCTGCTTGCTAGTCTCCTTTACATTCCCTCCTATTGGTGAACTCTGACAGAAAGCCATTGGGCAAAGGGGAAACATGTTTGCTGGGTCTCAACACTAGCAATAGTAAAGTAGTCTATAGTAGGATGACTTATTTACCTGAAAAAAAAAAAATAGTTTACACTTGCAGGTGTCTGTGTGTGTGCACGCGCGTGTACTGCGGGTACACATGTATGTGTGCACGCTTCCTGTAGATTTGATTTGTACTGTAATAGGAAACATCTGTTACTAAGAAGCTGATGCTTATTTGAAAGTCAGACATAGTGGACCTGTGTACTTACATAATAATTTTACTAATATTGCTACCAAGTAATTAGGCTGTATGTTTTCACTGAAACAGTTTTATTTTATTTATAATAGTGCAAACGTGAATTTAAATTCCAGTTCTGCCACTTTCTAGCTGAGTAATTTAGGGAAAATCCCTTACCCATGCTGAAGCTCCTTTTGTCTCTGTAAAATGAAGATAATATCTATCCTGAAGTTGTTCTAAAGATGAAGGATATGGTATATATATACATATAATCTAGCCAGCATCTATTATATAGTACTGCCCAATATAATATTATTGTAGACACAAGTCACTTTCATTTGAATAATCTTATTTAATCTTTATAAAATCTCAGGAGAAAAGAGTAAATCAAAGATCCATTTATTGAATGTTATTATGCACAGTACACTGATGGAAGAATTTTTATAGGAGCTATCTTGTATATATACATTGTCTTGTTTTTCCAACCGAGAGAAATTAAGTTTAAACAGGTGAAGTGATTGGCTCAGTTCTTCACAGAGCTAACTTTTACAGCCAGTGTGCTTTTATTGCCATGAGTTTAGCTAAAATGCTTAGTGTGCAAAGTGTGGATTTATTTCAGAACAGAAACATTTTATTTGTTTTAATTTTTTACTGCTGTAACCAATATTTACCTTCTTTTTTTTTTGGTAGTTCTGCTGTATTATATTACCACTTAATCACTATTTATTGAAAAAGATAAAAACCCTAAAAATTCTGGTGCATTTTGCTTGGTTGTTTTTAGGAGTAATTGCATTTTCCCCCTCAAAAAGTTAAATTATTTTATCCCTAGATATTTCCTCATATTCCTAGGTGCCTAAAAAAATTGATATTTTTCTCAGTTTTTCATTGAATTAGTCACTTAACATATTTTTATTTTGTTTAAACAATACAGAAAATATCGCAAATAAATAAATAGTAATGGAGTTTACAAGAATTGAATTCAGAAATATTACTACGATTTATGCTTTATCCTGCACTTCTAAAAATAAAATACTTCTTTTTCTAGTCTGCAAATGTTTCTTATTTTTTATTAATGTTTTGGACATACATTTTTATAGGATATCCATAAACTGAGGGCTATGGTAGCTTTAAATCAATCTATATTTTAAAAACCTTGAAATTTAGTGTTCGGGTTCATGATTTAAATTTTGTTATATGTACATTTTAAATTTGCATACAAAGTGTTCAAAATAATTTAGATTTCCTTTAATTCAGTATGTGACTGTGGAGTTTATAACTGATTGAACAAAAATATTACATTTTTAAACAAAATGTTATTTAATTGACATTCATCAGTGTTTAAGAGCATTGATAATCAGAGATGAAAGAAGCTAGTTTAGAACAAGTGATGAATAGCCGGAAACCTTCAAATATTGCTACTTTATGAGAAAAGTTAATCAATCATATAGTTTCCTAGTAAGGAAGATGCCAACAGGACTGTGAGCATTCTAAAGAAAATTTATCATCAAGAAAATTCACATTAAATGTAATATTTTTGTACTCCAGTCTTGCAAGCTTGAAAGAAATCAGTTGCCATCTAAAATTTTAGCCCTTTTTTCCTATAGGTTGGTGTTCCGTGCCTTTACTTGGTGACCTTCTATTTGACAGATTACCCTTACTACATTCATTAAACAAAAAGTTTAATGTTCTTGTACAAAAATACTAATTTTGGTTCCAATAGCTATACTCCAAACTACTTCAAATCCACATACAGATAAAGCTTCAGGAGCAAAGCTAACAATTTCTTATTTTATCTCCTCTAGTAGCTCAAGGAATGAAAATATTTCCAATTAGGGATGAAATGCTTCTTAAATACTGAGTTCATTCTGAAATTGAACATTCAAAGTATACTGTCTCCTTTGTCCCAGTATCATCTGGACCACCACTATCTCTCCTGAATCCTGCAATAACATCCTATCTGGTGTTCTTTCTTCCACTCTGGCCACATTGCTATTAGCTACGCAGCTGTCAAAGCGATCTTTGTAAAACAAAAGTTAGATCATGTCAATCATCTGCTTCACTCTCATGATATTTTAATATAACAACAAATGTTTCAAAATGGGTTACAATGCCTTCAATAAATGTAGATGTTTGCTTAATTCAGTTGTACCAATTGTTTATTATTTTTAAAACTTAGTATTATCTTAGCTTTATTGTCTTGGTATGAATAACTTTATATAATGACTAGAATTAGGTCTATTTGGAATAAAATCCTATCATAATCAGTCAGAAAACTACTTATCTGTTCATTTAATCATTACTTTATTTAATAAATATATTTTTTCCTGAATATTTTATTAAAAAATTGATAAATACTGTGACACTACAGGAAAAGGAAAACAAGAACACTGTGAAGGCCACAAGCATTATTCTTGTGGAACTTAGCTTCTAGTGAGGGATACAGACAAGTTAAAGAGGCCATTACAATGTGGAAATAACTGTAGTAGTAGGATACTATACTATGGGAGCACCTATGTAAAACACCTCTTCTGGACCTGAAGAATCAGGTAAGTCTACTAAAGGAAATGAATTATAACTTAAGGTATGAATAATGTACATAAATAGTAACATAAAAGAGGGTAGGGATGCCCATGTATGGACATGGGGTGCATATATAGACAGAAAGAACATTTTATGTGTGTGTATGTGGAGGGATTGGGGGTCATTGTATGATATTGAAATACTTAAATATGTTTCAATATGGCTATGGCACAAATGGTGAAGTTGGAGAATAAGATATGAAGTAATAACAAAAGCAGGGACAAATAACATAGCACCAATAGACCATATTAAAGAGTTTGAATAATTTATTTTAAGACCAACTGATTACATTCAATAGTTAGAATTAAAGACTGCTATTATCAAGTCTGCATTTTTAAAAGCTCACTTTTGTTGTTGTTGTTCCTTGAGATAGGGTCTTGTTCTGTCACTTGGGCTGCAGTGCAGTAGCATGATCATAGCTCGCTGTGACCCTCAACTCCTGGACTCAAGCAATCCTCCCACCTCAGTCTCCTAAGTAGCTAGGACTACACTTGTGTGCCATCACACCTGGCTAATTTTTACTTATTGTTGTTCTGCCTACATTGAAAACAATAGATTGTTGGAGGGGTAAGGTTGTAAATAAGACAGTTAGAATATGGCAGTAGTTTCTAAGTAGATATTTGCTATTGGGTGGAGACCATGATATTCACTTAGATATTCCACATACCTCTGCACAATAATGTTACTGCATTCAGTATACTATGACCACCATTGTGGTTGATGTCTAACAAAATTATTGCTCCTTTGTCCCTGTTGCTACTCTGAAAAGAGGATTTGGGGCCAGAGAACTATGAGAAATATTTATCTGTCATGTACTAGAAATGCATATATATATATACACACACACACGCATATATATATATTAAACATTATATATAATATATATATTTTCCTAATTCTGAAGCCTAGACTTGAGTGGTAAAATTTTGTTGGTTTTTCTTTAAGCAAAAATTGACAAAAACTGGAAGATCTCTAAATCTTACTACTATTTTTGCTTAGACAACATTAAATCAACAACATGCATTTACATCCTATTCCTTGCCAACACGGATGGCTTAAAATGTTAAATTACTTGCCACAGATGAATCTATTGACTTGTGAAAAGTACATTCATTGGACAGGAAGAAAACAACAAAAAAATTAGGAATTTATGGTATTATTTGAATAAATTTACCCTTATCTGACAAAAAAAAGATTTGAAGAAATTACAACAAAATGACAAATATTTTTAAATAACCTAATAAGAGGGAAAATACATGAAAGATATCATGAGAAAACTCAGTATTTATCTAACAAAAGTGTCAAAAGAATAAAGTAGAAAGAACAAGAACATATGATTTAAAGACACAACAATGAGCAAATTCTAAACTAGATAAAAGTGATAGATATAACTTCATATTCAACAGTCATAATGATTTCCAAAACCTATAATTGAAAATAATATCAATATCTTTATTGTTATATGAAAACTGTAAAAATCATAAAGACAATAAAAAATTTAAGCGACAACAGAGAAGAAAGTAAGATGATGTATAAACTATGGTTTATACTGATAACAAGCTCTTTTAGAGGACAGTTAAAAGTATGCCATGAGAAATGAAAAAAAAAATCATCAAGCTATAAAAAAAAAGAATAGTCAAAATCTGTTACACCAAAAGTAAAAAAAAAAGGACAGAAAAAAATCACAGACTTATTGTAATTTTATAATAAATATGACATTGTAATTATTATATTTATTATAAATAAACAAAAATACATTGTAGGGATGGGCGTGGTGGCTCATGCCTGTAATCACCAGCAATTTGTGAGGCCAAAGCGAACAGATCACTTAAAGTCAGGAGTTCCAGAGTAGCCTGGTCAACATGGCAAAACTCCGTCTCTATTAAAAATACACAAATTAGCCAGGCGGGGTGGCACATACCTGTAGTCCCAGCTACTTGGGAAGCTGAGGTAGGAGAATCGCTTGAACCCAAGAGGCAGAGCTCGCAATGACCTGAGATCATGCCATTGCGCTCCAGCCTGAGTGACAGAGCCAGATTCCATCTCAAAAACAGACAAACAACAACGAAAAAAACCGAGATTGTACTTATAGTGATTTTGAATAAACAAACACACAATGGAGAAACTAGAAAAAGACCCATGCATATATGAGTGTATTATATATTACAGAGTTGTCATTACCCATAAGAAAATGATAAACAATTTAACAAGTGGCATTGAGAAGCAAATTATTCATACTAAAATGATCCTGACATCATAATACATAATAAATCATAGAGAAATTAGAGATCTCTATGTGAAAATCCAAATTTAATTTTAGATGGGAATATATGATGATATCTTTACATCACACTTCAAGAAATAATTTTTTAAAACATTGACAAGAAAGTACAAATCATACAGAACAGATTGACAGTTTTGTAGTTGTCAAAGTAAGAAAGAATATGTAACAAAAATTTACTTAAAAACTACATATTAAGCAAAAGAAAATGCATTGGGTTAAAAGCAATAAAAATTACTACCTAGTGAACATAAATTTTAAAAAGGATTATTCCCATGTAAAAGATTGTTTAACTATGACCAGGCAATTTGTAGAATAAACTCAAATACCCAAAATTATATGAAAAGTTTAAAAGCCTTCTCAAGAATCAGGAAAATGCAAATAAAACAAAATGGGATACATTTAGCACCTTAAATTCAAAAATCTGATAAAAGCAAGCATTAATGAGGGTTCAAAAAAAGAGCCTTTAGCACTGACTTACATTTTTTATAGTACACATTTGTACACTTTGGTGGGAAACTTGAAAACTTCTGCCATAGAAGAAATTGAATTATATGTATCTGCCACAACAAAACCCAAGAACATAAGCAGAAAGGGATACTTACAAAGATTGTCATAGAACAAAAAGTTGTCAATATCAAATTGTCTTTTAGTGGAAGAATGGACATACTGTTGTATATTCATAAAACAATTATATAGTGAAGTTAATATCTAAGTATTGTTATGGCTTGAACAGTGTTTCCCCAAAAGTAGTTGAAGTCCCAAATCCCACTACTCGGGAAGTTGACCCTTGCAAAAACAGGGGCTTTGCAGGATCACGTTAAAATGAAATCATTGGGGTGAACCCTACTCTGATATGACTGTGTCCTTATACAAAGGAGAGATTTGGACATTAACACACAGGTATCACACAGGTACCCTTATTCCACAAGAATGCCTTGTGGACATTGGGGCTATGCTGCCACCAGCCAAGAAACACCAGAACCTAGGAGGGAAGCCTGAAACAGGTCCTTCTCTAGTACTTTCAGACAGATCAGGGCCCTGTCTACATCTTGATTTTGAATTTCTAGCCTTCAGAATCATGAGACAATAAATTTCTGTTGGTTAAGCCACTCGGTTTGTGGTCCTTTGTTATGTTAACTTTAACAAATGAATACAGGTATCAATATAGATAAGTGTTTAAAGTATTAAAAAGAAAAATGCAAAAGAGTCATGAATATTAAATTTTTAAATACTTTTTTTACTAATGTCTACATTTGCAGTGAAACTACTGAAACACATATGCAAACAGGATACGCTCACTTAAGGATGATAGTATATTATGGAGAGAGAGTGAGAGAGAAGAAATTGAAGTCAGAATTTATAGAAATTGTTATATCTCACTTAGAAAACAAAAGCATTTAAGCAAATGAGTGGAAATATTTCTTATGTTTCAGCCTACTGGTAAGTACATTAGATCATTTTATGTAAGCTTTTGTTTCATCATTAAAAATATTATAGTTAAAAGTGAGACACAGAGACCACACGTGACTCTATATTTTAACGTCCAATGGACCCGGACCCATATGTCAGCATTTCACATGCAAAGCCCCCCATGACCATTATGCTGAGGGGCACAGATCCAGACCAATGTAAAATCTGGTAGACACTTGCTTCACTTTCAATTCCAAAGCATAATGGCAAATAATATGTGATAATGTGAAATACTATAAATATATTTTCTCCAATTATTAATCATATCAAATAATTAAACTTAGAGATAATTATAATACCAGCCCAATGTTTGGATTAAAAAACGAAAGTGACATACTTGCAGCTCAGTTCATTTTTTTTGACAGAATGAAGTCACCTATGCATTGACTTTCCCATTTAATCTCCCAAATCATTAATTTGTTCACAATCTAATCTCAGAACAAAGTACAATATCCCTAAAGAACCTCAAAATAATTGTGGCAACTAATTCATCGTACAAATCCTAAATTGCTTTTCTCTTTTATGCCCTCTAACTTAAAATGGAAACATGAGTAGTACTTTGCCTCTTTAAGTAAAACATTATACAATCTCAAAAGGGTTTTCGCGCACAAGAGGAAACATCTTTCTCATTTTGACTAATTCTTGGAACATGAACAGCGAAACCTTATTCTTCAATACAGACCTTCTAATGATACTTCAAAGACTTACAAAGCACCCTAGAGACTGTTGAGAAGTGCCCATTGTTACATGATAAAGCCCGCCTCACAGAACAGGTGGCTTCAATCACTTTTGGATAAGTAGCTTCTTTCTGTGAGATATCTTGCATCACATACATTGGTCAAAAAGAAATACTAGCTTTTTTATTTTTTCATGTAAAAAAGAAATGAAAAAGGCAGTAACCATATTTGTTCTTATAATATGTTTTCAAGTATCTTCAAATAATCTTTTTTGATACAAGACATTTTAAATTGTTTTGGATTGAATATTTAAATACTATTCTACTACATTTTTACCACATTTTACAATTCTAATTACATACCAAAATAAGCACACTCCTTTTTCCCAGCCATTGATTATAGTAGGCTGGAGATGTATAGATTCAAAGTTATATAAAAAAATAGAATTAATAAACATAGTTATGGCAACTAAGTATGACATTCAAAGGATATAATTATACTTCTATAACAATTAAACAGCATATAATATGAGTCAAATATGTCCCTGAGCATGGTAAAGCTGTTTTATCAAAGTTAGTGCAGTTATAACAAGTTTTTATAACTATAGTCAGGTGCTATTAAAACTAGATTTTTTTTTTAACTTTCTATATAATAGCACTGACAAGGCAAGATTCCTAGAATAACCTGAATAGACCTAATGTTGTGGTCAGATATTCATATACGTATAAAAGAGCTATAAGAGATATTTATGAATGATTGCGTGTTGCCAATTAAGAGGAAAGATGAATGTGACCACAAATGAGAGGAGTCTGTGAAAGCTTGTAGGAAAAATCAGACATGGGCTATTGAGGTGACTATCTGCTGCCAGAAGGAACTTTTCTTCCTACTAGTTCAATTTTTAACATTTTATTGTTTAAATGTCCAAAAAAAAGTAGTATTATCTTGTTAGTTAAAGTTAATGTTTCATCTCTGTAAAATTATTTTGTGGGTGATGGTGAAGTCTGGGCAGGTGAGGAAATCTATCCAGTAAATATTTTTAAATCATCAGAAGATCAACAATAGAGAATAAATCAACAATAAAGAATACAACTAATTCCATTGAAAAGTTTCATGGACTTTCAGCTTTTCTTCAAAATGCTATTGATCATGCCTGTACATTTTACTAGTAAGTTGTATTTAACCACTTCAGTGATTGCTATTTGGTGTGGCGAGAGTTAAAATTTATAACCAATTTCAATTTCTGTACAATTCTTTAAATGCATAGAGATTAACACATTTCTTTTCCCACGAGACATTTAACATTTATAACAAATGTCAAATAGATTAACACACCTATTCCTAACATAATTGAGAAGGTAATTCATATAAAAATGTTATTTGAAATGCTGAGATATGTTAGAAAACTTATTTTGTAGTGTTCTTTAAGTTACATAAACATACACACACTCCAGCGAAGGGCAGAGAAGGCTAATTATTCTAAGTAAATTTGTGATGGAGACTGATTATTGCTAATAAATAAATAAATAAATAAATAAATAAGCTATGTTGGAATTATTAATAAATTAAAAAATCAGTAAATGTGTGAACATTCACTTAAAGCATAGTGTCAGTTTCCTTGAATGCAAGCAAATAAACTAAAATGAGTAACGTTTGTCCTTAAATTTGAAAGAACTAAAGCATAGAGTATTCAAAAGATTCATAGCTAAAAACAATTTGTGCACTGTATTAAATATGTATTCTATTGAGAAATTTTACACTTCAAGTACAATAATCTAAACTTAACTGAAAAAAGAAGAAGATGAAGAAAAATCCTCCAAAAAGAAGAAATTTTGCTGACTTGATCAGCATTCTTTTTCTTTCCTATGGTTTCCATTTTCACTGAGCAAAAGTTTCTAAGAACCTCTTTCTTCAGTCTTTGTCTATATAAACAACGGTTTTAGTGACTCAGAAAAATTTAAAAAGAGAACGTTCATGGTAATAAACGATCATGATTTTTTGACTTACAATGAAAAAATAAGTTTTCCTTTCAAATCCTTTTGCATTCCATACTATTATTACAAGTTAAATGCACAGTTTTGCAATATTTTCTTCCATGGATAATCATTTCTTTGATACTCATAATGTAAGCTGTTTTCTCTTGAATTTCACTATACCAGCACACATAACAAGTTATACTTACCTAAAAATCCTAATTAAAATATTCAATAAAGATAATATGCTCTTAAATTGTTTATGTGTAGAAAGTATAATGCAAAATTAACACAAAACTACATAAATCACTAAATATTCCACTAAGCAATACAGTTTTTAAACATGTTTTTATAATCTATCACATCTCTTTTTCCAAGATATGTGAAAACAAATTAAGGTTAAGATTTTTATTTCTCCAACTCTTTAGGTCAGTGAAACTGCCGTAGGCCACAGGTTAGACCAGTTTGCTCTAAAACAATAATCGGTCACAGAGAGAACCAAGGAAAGGTAGTCTCCCAATAAACAGAAACACCTGAAACTGGTGATTAGCCGCTTCCTGATAAGATCTCAGGAACTGGGTGAGTGGACTCAAGCATGTTCATTAAAGAGGCGGGGGCGGAGACGGGCGGATCACGAGGTCAGGAGACCGAGACCCAGACCATCCTGGCTATCAAGGTGAAACCTCATCTCTACTAACAAAAAAAAAATTAGCCGGGCGTGGTGGGCGCCTGTTGTAGTCCCTGCAGCTCAGGAGGCTGAGAAAGGAGAATGGCGTGAACCTGGGAGGCGGAACTTCCCGTGAGCCGAGATTGCGCCACTGCACTCCAGCCTGGGTGAAAGAGCAAGACTCTGTCTCAGAAAAAAAAAAAAAAAAGAAGAAGAAGAGGAAGAAGAGGAAGGAGGGGAAGGAGGGGAAGGAGGGGAAGGAGGGGAAGGAGGGGAAGGGGGGGAAGGAGGAGAAGAAGAAGTAGAAGGAGAAGAAGAAGAAAAGTAGCAGAGTTTATCTGGCATATGACCTTCTAGGAACATTGAGCTGGTAAGGGAAGAATGCCTCAAGTAAGCATGTGTACGACTCCAGTAAACACACTGCACATGCACATGCTCCCCTCCCAAGTGCTAGTAGTGCACTGGGCTTGCAGACAGCCCACCCCAAGGGAAGAATCAGGGGAGAAGGGATGTAAGATCTTGGAAACATAACAACATATAAAACCCTAAGTCAAACGTCCAACCGGGAAGTTGGTCTGTCAAGTCACCCGCTTTTCCCTCTTCCAACTGTACTTTTACTTTCTTTCATTCCCGCCCTAAATCTTGCCTAGGTCTCTCCTTCTGCCTTATGCTGCCTCGGTTGAATTCTTTCTTCTGAGAAGGCAAAAAGTGAGTTTGCTGCAGACCCCTACGGATTTGTTGCCACAAATAATATGAATAGTGGGCCAGGCGCTGTGGTTCACGCCTGTAGTCCCAGCATTTTGGGAGGCCGAGGCGGGCGGATTACCTGAGGTTGGGAGTTCGAAACCAGTCTGA
>NW_012115032.1:3248370-3263760 GCF_000951035.1 Colobus angolensis palliatus | reverse complement strand
TTGCAGTGAGCTGAGATCCGGCCACTGCACTCCAGCCCAGGCAACAGAGTGAGACTCCGTCTCAAAAAAAAAGAAAAATAATAATAATAATAATAAATATAATGATAATAATATGAACAGTGTTGGTCCTATGCAAATATGGAAGAGAGGTAATTTATCCAATGAAAAATCTTTTTAGTTGTGTACAAAAAGTGTAGATCAGAGTCAGATGCCTACTAGATAAATGTCAATGCATGAAAAAGGCTATGACTTGTTCTATTTAAAGGAAAAGAATAGTGTAAATGCTGTAAGGTAACTTTGCCACAGAGATTTCCACAGATTCAACAGCTTCTAGAATGTACACATTATACATGTGAGTCTATCAGATAATGTAATTGCTCAAAATTGCATCCTGACACTTAGTGTTTTTCGAGAAAGAGTCCATCTGCTTCCACAAATTTCAAAGTGGATGAAACCAGTATGTTTTGGAAATTCATGCCTTTTATAACTTAAATTGACCTGACAGAACAGCAAAAGTTCAGTTTTAAACTTTAAAGCACAGACCACAAGTACTATTTAGTGGAAGTGCATTGAAAATTGCAAACTTGATCCTTTCTTAGTCATGCTGAAGAAATGGGTATGAAAACCCTTCGGAAATTAACTTATTTTTAAGTAGAAAGATGCCTGTGTTAGTCCTTTTTCCTTTGTTACCTCTGACTCTCTTTCTTTCTCTTTCATACAAATATGCATTTTATGAAAATTATATTTCTTTCTTCTTATTAGTGGGAAATCACCTAAATTTTAGTTTCCTCATCAATCTGGTAGAGTAGACACAAGCAAACAGCTGTACATCAGGCCTGTACTTTCTTATTCCTTGCTAGATTTTCTCTCTAGTTCTTGAGAATACTTGTCATAAGTATTGATCATCTGTTAGTGGTTGCTAGAAGTAACTTCTCATAAGGAACACTGATCTGCTTACAACTCAGGTAATTAGTGTAGATTTATGTTAACACTGTGAGGAAGCCATATCAATGCATTAATAAAATTATTGACGCATGCAAGAAAAACAGTAAACAATATTCTGAACCTTGTTTCTATTTCCTTTTTTAACTTATTAGAAAATAATTTTATTTCAGTAACATTACTGTGTAATGACAAATGTAACACACATAAAGAAAAAAAGCAGATGGTGCACTTGAGTGCATTGTCATTGACATTTAACTCTTAACAATCACTGCTCAATCTAACCTTCATTTACCCAGACTTGATTAGAATGAATTTAAATACAAATGTCCTGAACACATAGGATCAGTTTTCTTAAATTCTGAAGAGTTATTAACATTCTTAAAACATTATGCCTATAGTAGGAACTAAAAACTGAGTCCCAAACTTGTTTCTTACATGTTTTATAGTTGTACATCTTTATTCTTATTAACTAAATTTGAAAGATATTTTTCCCCTTCTTTTCAAGTAAAGATCAGATTTCAGAAGCCATTCACAAGTACATTATTTTTTCTACTTAAATGGACAGTAGAGGATCCCAAAAGGAAAGTTGTGGGGAGGGAGAAACTTGTTAAAAGAACCGTGAATCCGTATGAATAACTAGTATGCAAATTTGCTTGAAAATGGGTGCAATCAGAATGAATGCCCTAACTGCTCAGGTAGCCTGTCACTGAAAGAAACAGGAATTTCTATCCCAGAGGCAGATCTCTACTGTATTTGCCTTCCTTGGCCGATTTCACAGCATTAATTTCTGCAGTTGTATTTCTGAACCCTTCTTTACTCTGTTCTTCGATTTTTTTTTTTTTCCTCACAGGAGTGGAAGAAAAGGAAATAGTAGCATAATCTGCTATATTCTAAGCATTCTAAGTATGATATAGAAGTTGATCTATTGTCTCCAATTTGTTAAAGACCAATAAGAAGAAAAACTATGCACTTTGTTTTAGAATCATTGATGAAATATTAATGCTGATTAGTGTGTCACAATAAGACTGTCGTATTTTTAACCAGTCTCGCATGCTGCTTAATTTATGATAGGAGTGCTTGAAGGAAGCCAGTTAATTAATGAATCTTGGAAATGTTTAATTAAATTTCTAATCAACATAAAAGGTGCATGAGAACACAATTATTTTAGTGAAATATGAATCTATCAAAGGATATCAGTTATAAGTTGAAAAATCATACAAATATATACACACACACACATACACATTGCTATTAGCTGATTTGTAATATGTCACCAATCCACTTTCCCAGAGGTGATTAGTAATACATGAAAATTTTCTTTCTATTTCAATCCATGGAAGTAAGTTGATATACTTGAATTCACCCCTTCCTTTCTATCTAATTAAACTGCTCATTGACTGAAAATTCACAACCCCAAGAGTTTATTTGTTACCTCATTGTAGCAATGAATATCATATGCATTATAAATATCATTGTTTTATTAGGGTATAATGTAAATCAATATAACTAAAAGGACAGAAAGAAATGATAACCTGAGAACTGAGCTCCTTATACCTAAAAGAAGGGAAAAAAAAATAAGACTTTTTAATAACCTATACATACTTTCAATTGTGAACTGAAATAAACATACTACATTAATTTCTTCAGTAAGAATGAGTGGGAGAAAAGGAACATTGAGCTGCACAGGAAGAGATTGCATACTGTTTTTGTTAATGGCATTTATGTTCAATCAAGGCTGGCTGGGTTATTTACAGTCTTCTACTTAGGCTTCTAGTGACTTCTGTGACTTTAGCAAGTTACTTAAACTCGGTGTCCTCACCTGTTAAGTGGGGAGACACTATGCCTACATCATAGGATCATTATAAGCATTGAATGGTTTGCTTGATAAAAACCATATAATAAGCAGACTATAGGTTATACATTAAATAATTCCTTTTCCCCTATTCTTCCACTATGGAACATATTTCTCTTTAATTTGAGAATATATTATATTTATGTGAACTAGTATTTGCTAAGACTTGCTTAAAAATGTACATCTCAGATGAAGAGTCAAGAACTCAAAATCTGAAATCAATACTTTTTCTACATATATTTCTATGTGCATTATATTTTTCTAAATTATTATTTTCTGGCCAATGAAGAGTCATGTAGCCTAATACAGTAGTTGTCTAGCATAGCTAAGCACCTACTACATCAAAATTAACAAGTACAATTATTTGAAGTATAGCTATCATGGCTAATGCTGTATTTGTTATATTGGGTGGCTGATTTTGAAATGCCAATATAACATGTAAATGTATGCTACTTAGATTTATTTTTAAAGCTAGATTAAGAGTAACCTTTTTGAAGGAAGTTTTTATACTAATTGACAATATAAATATTCAATGTAAGATTGTTTTTTCATTTCAAATTATTCTTTTCAATTATTTTATCTCAAAAATGTGTGAAGCAAAATTTAGTTTAATACAAAGAAATTGTAATGGCTCTTTAATGCATAGAGAATTAAATGAAATCTTTCTATTCTAGTATTGAAGTCCTCCAAAATCTTGTATCAATTTACCTTTCCAAACATATCATCCCCTAGACAGCATGAACTAGACCATTCTAAATCTTGTATGTATCTTTGTTAATGCTACTTCTCTGTCTTTACTCAATATGTTTCCGTAGCCCAACATGCTCTTTTCCATCTTAGCATGTCCAAATCCTACACACAACTGATGACCTTAATCAACTGTCTCCTTAATGAAATCTTCTGAGTGTCTCATCTGGAAATAATCACTGTTTCTTCTTAATGTCCACATTAATTTATTAATCTTCCTAATAAACCTACTTTTAACTTTATCTTAGAGTTACTTGTATGCATATATCATTCTCATATTAAAGTGTACACTCACTGAAGACAGAAATTTTGATTCATTTCTGTTTTTCAAGTATTACCTACAACAATACCTTTCTAATAGTAAGTATTCAAAATTATTGTATAGTAGATGTATAAATAGAAACAAGCCTAAAGTAAATATTACCTGCTATTAATTTGTTCAATAATTTAGTGAACCATTCATTTATAAGATTTATCTATTCTCCATTTGGCTCCATTTAGAATTTGAGATGAATACCATCATTAAGAAGGCAAGTTAACATATTCATTAATGTAAATCAATATATCTTTCTCTTTTATTAATTTTAAGTGCTTAGTCACACAGTGATGATGTATGTGAATTTTCACACCTGTTATTTTTTAAGAGAGCAAGAATCAATTGCATTTTCACATTCTAGCACCTGCAAACAAGGTAAGCAAGAAATGCATAAGCAGAAATCTGAATTATTATGTTTCTTTCCTCTGAAGAATAAACAGGGGCCAAATTGTGCTACAGACATTTAAGAGGTATAATGACCATACTCAATACTTAATTTAGTTCCTAATTCAGATCAGATATAGTAACAAAGTAAGGTAAGTAACACATCTTAATAATGGGCTTCAGTTAAAATTTTCTGATCTGGAACTGGCAAATTATTGTATCTCATCAATAACATGGAAACTAAAGGAAAACAACAATTTGAAAAGTTAATTCAGCTTTATGGGAAACTACTTTTCCATTGTTTGTCACAATTTATTTCAGTTGATATAAATAATGCACAAATCACTGTTCTTTTTGAGGATTTTAATGTATCTTACTATATATGTAAATACTTTTATTTACTATTGCACAAGGAAAGTAGGAATGATAAGTTGAATAAAAGGCTATCCCTTTTACTGTGTCAGTAGTCTGAACTGTAACTTGACATACACAGATTTACTTCTAAGGCATGATTATGGTCAATTTTTCTTGTCTTTTCTCACATACTGAAACTCACACCAAGAACATATGTAGTGTAATAATATACATGTGTTTATTAAAGCTATTTACATTACACAATTTTCCAAACATGGAAACAATAAAATAAAATCTAAATTTTTATATTTATGCATTTCAGTCTCTCTTTTTTTAGAATGGAAATGAAACACTAAAGCCAATAAGCCAGTGTGGGAGACAGTAATTTTTATAAAGGAAATCTAAAAAGGAAGGTAGTTAAAAATCAGCAAATCAAAGAAAAGCTAATGAAAAAAATATATTGATTGATTCTAAAATAGTAAATTATCCTATAACTGATTAGTATATTAAAAAGGAGAAAAATTTGTACTAGCACTAATGCTGTGTATAGGGAACCCTATTAAACCTTATTTTGAAACAATCTACCCTTAATATTAAATTATCTTTGAATGTCAATGTGAGAAATTGGACAATAATGCATTCTTGACCTTTCTTTCTAATTTGATTTCTGTTGTAATCTGATGTAAAGATAAATAAGGACACTTTTATTTTAAAATTATATATACACATATATGTACTTGTATTCTGCTGATGAAATACATATAGGAAAATTAAATACACATAGGAAACAGAATTATACTAATGTATGTAGAATTTTAATATTATGTAGTCTCAAATTTCAAATCCATATTTATATTACTATATATTCATATTTCTAAATGTGAATTTAACTGTCTGACTGAAGATAGCTAGCCATGGTTTGAATCTCAACTTCACCTTCAACTATACTATTAACACATTATTTAGTTTCCTTATGTCTCAGTTTTTTTAGCTTCAAATGAAGACTCTAATAGGAATACTGGATAATTAAAAGAGAAATTAATGTAAATAACTTAGCTTTGTGCCTGGAATATACTAAGTACACAGTAACTACTATTTATAAGTAATGACTTTTTAAGGCTAACATTCATTAAAAGTAAAAAAAGTCAAAAGTATATTTAAGGCCGGGCGCGGTGGCTCAAGCCTGTAATCCCAGCACTGTGGGAGGCCGAGACGGGCGGATCACGAGGTCAGGAGATCGAGACCATCCTGGCTAACACAGTGAAACCCCGTCTCCACTAAAAAATACAAAAAACTAGCCGGGCGAGGTGGCGGGCGCCTGTAGTCCCAGCTACTCGGGAGGCTGAGGCAGGAGAATGGCGTAAACCCGGGAGGCGGAGCTTGCAGTGAGCTGAGATCCGGCCACTGCACTCCAGCCTGGGCGACAGAGCGAGACTCCGTCCCCCCAAAAAAAAAAAAAAAAAAAAGTATATTTAAATATTTTATATAACATATAGGCATTTAAAATATAACAATATTACTCATTATCTTAGTAGATACGTAGGTAGATAAAAATTAGAGGTTTCTAAGTGTTCACAGTAGCTTTTTCAATTCATTTGTATGTATTTGACATTTGGGAATTAATTAGCCTAAAGAAGTGTTTCTCTCACTGTAATTGTAATGGTGAAAAGGATGTGTGTGTGTGAATGCACACGCGTGTGTGCTGGTGCATGCTTTCATGTACATGTATGTTTGAGGTGGATGAGGGGGGATAAAGAATTATTTTACACTACAGCGATTTTTATTATAGATACTATTTTAATGATGTTTCTTACAGATTTTATATTTTATCACTGCACAATAATTTAATCTTGTTAATCATCATTTTCCTGTTAGTGTCATGGATTGTATGTGTGATAAAATAACCATGAACACTGGAAATAAGCAAAAATGTACCATAAATATTCCACATGATCACTACACTTTCATTTAAATTATAAATACCCTCATAATGACATACCTTATCACCAAATTTTACATTTTGAAATTTGTCTTCACCTAACAACAAATCAGCAATTAGCAATGAGAGTTACTATAAACGTACACATAGCAACCAAGACTAAACTTTAAGTCTAACAACTAGACTTGCTTGTGATGAAGATTTTAAGTGAAGAACAGATCCAGTCACTATCTGATTTAATATTATATTTCCATTTGGCTATACAATCTTGATGTTTTTGTTTGCTTTATGTTTATGAGGTTTATTCACATGTATTAAAAGGGTGTCACTGTAAATCACTAAAAAACATAGAAAGTTTATATTACTGTAAATCTAAATATGTAATGTTGCCATTCACTTAAAGGACTTCGAATTTGCTCTAACATATTTTCGATATACAAATTTACTACCATATAACAGGTAAACTAATAATTTCCTCAGCATTATCTTTTGCTCTTTTAGAAAGTATTTCTTTTACTATATTCTTCATACAAAAATTCCATTGAAACATATTACAAAAGAGCAGATTAATGGAGGACATAGAAAAGAAAGACTATTAATCCAACTGTCTAGCTTATAAAGCTGTAAGTCATGACTTCCATGAAAGATATATAAACCTTGCAACCTCAGAAGTAAAATGACACATTTAATGGGTACAGCGAAACTTCATTAACAGCTACAAAAATGGAGCACATTTTAAAACATGACGTATCCAGAGAGCTGTTTCTTAAGCTTTGAAATATGGACATGAAAATATTGTGAAATATAAAAAGGAGAAAAATGAGAACAAAAGCTAATGAGGAAATATTATCATAAAAGAAACTCAGGTCAAGTCTACAGAGATACACAATAACAGAATATAATTGATATTGAATAATTATGCAGTTAGCTAAGCAGAACATGCCGTCTACTGGAGAAATCAAGCATATGCACACATTAGATTATAAAGAGATAGTAGACAGATTGATAGGCAGATATAATAGAATATTAATACATAATTAATACAGGGCTATTGGAGAAGTGTAGTCTTTTACATTTTAGGAATAATCTGTGTTGATTTCTGAATTATTATCTTTTGAGCACTAATATGGTGCTCCCCGGGTTCAAATTCTGAATTCTTTACCTACGAGCTAAATACAAGTTACTTAGCTTATTTATATATTGCCTTTCCCCTCAGTAAGACAAGCAATTATAAAATTAATAATAGAATAATTTTTATTTTATTCTCCAAGTATTGCTAGGCATTTTGCAAGTATACCATGATATTAACTATTTACCAACTGCTGTAATGAAACTGCTCCCAAATTTGATGACTTAGAAAAACTACGGTTTACTGGTTCTCACAATTCTAAACATTGATGGGGGGATCTTCTCCTGGTCTTGACTAGATCCACTCACAGGTCTGTAAGCATCTCAAAGACTAGCTGGGCACTAAGCTTGCCTAAGATAGTCTCCTTCAGGTGTCTGGGGCTTCAGCGGGGGAGGTTAGAGTGACCAGATGGCCTGGTCAGGGCACTCCCTCTCTTCACGTGCTCTCTCATCCTCCAGGAAGCCAGAGGAGACTTTTTCAGAGAGTAGTGGTTTCAAGGTTCCAAGAGGGTGGAAGAGGAAGCCACAGATCTTTAGAGGCATTAGCAACAGCATTTACACATCCCTTCTACAACACTCCATTAAACAAAGAAAGTGACAAGGCTAGCCCAGATTCAGGGGTTGGAGAAACAGACTCTAACTTCATCATGAAAGACATTTAAAGGTATGTGGCCATATTTTTATGCCCTACTATATGCATTATTTTTGTTCTGGGAACTGGATACTTAAACAGAAATCCCTATTTCTGAATAAAAACAGAATGACATAAACTCTTTATGTAGATCTCTAAAGAAATGTATGATTAACAAATGCAATATTCAGAATATAACTTAATGGCCATGATCTATAAATTGTTTTTAAAGTATTTTTCAAAGAGGTAAGTATGTAGTATACTGACATAAGTATTGGTCCATATTAAAATTGTATGAATAACTTTTTTTTTTTTTTTTTTTTAACTAGGAAACTATCTACTACTTTGCCACTAACAATATATGTGTTCCTGTGTGATGCAAGTTTGTTCACTTCATATCCAAACTGGCTTTTTATTTGCAAAGCCACTCAACACAGATGACTCTTTAATTGGGTATTTAATAGTGACATTCACAAGGTAAAATCTTATGAAGTATATCTCTTATAAGGTTATATTAGGCATGGGATTTATGGTTTCTATGATATCAGTGAAGTAAATCATTTTGTTCAAACTGGATTTTAGTTACTTAAAATGTTCCAGTCATGTGTTTTAGAAAATGATTCTACAAAAGTTCTGAGAAAATCACTGCTGTTAATACAGACTCTTCAAAGTAATAGAAAACTCTTTAAATCAGCATTGTACTCTTATAAGAGAATAACCCCAAAGAAATCAACGAAGTAAAATCTGAAGATCACTAAATAGGGATTCCAAACCACTCTATTGCAGCATTGCACCTTGCAGTGATTATGTTGCCTTTGACAAGCACCTCATTTTCTTTTCTTTTTTTTTTTTTTTTTTTTTTTTTTTCAAAACGCCCTTTTTTTTTTTTTTTTTTTTTTTTTTTTTTTTTTTGAGACGGAGTCTAGCTCTGATCCCAGCTCACTACAATCTCCGCCTCCCGGGTTTACACCATTCTCCTGCCTCAGCCTCCTAGTAGCTGGGACTACAGGCGCCCACCACCTCGCCCGGCTAGTTTTTTGTATTTTTTAGTAGAGACGGGGTTTCACCGTGTTAGCCGGGATGGTCTCAATCTCCTGACAAGTACCTCATTTTCTACTGTCCTCATTTAAGTATAAGTTCATTCAGATGTCAAAAAAATTACTGTCTTCAAGGTGAATCATACAGAAATCTCTATGAAGTTTTTCTCTTGTCATTTAGTTTTTTTTTTTTTTTTGCACAATATTTCTCTTGCCATGACTGGGAATACGTTTGACATTTAATGTTTTGCCAGAAAATGAATGCTTATATACATAGAGATCCTGAGACAGGGAAATAATTTTTTAAAACTGTAGTCAAAACTCTAGTGTAGACCTGAAAAGTGATTTAGCAAATTGGTAAAAATGTGTCCTGACTCTAAAAATCTATCTAAAAATTTTATTTTCACTAATTAAGACTGAGCATTTCTTCTATTTGTCCTACACTAAAAATAAATAAATAAATAAATAAATATTAAGACTACAACAACAGGAAATTTTTTTTGGAGACTTTAAAGCCTTGTCTTTCATGCATTCAAAGAAGAACAAAAAAACCTGCAGTATCAGAGTAATATGAAATATATAAAAGAAACTCCAAGCATATACAAAATAAAGTGATAACTTTTTATAAATGGGAAGTGTAGGAGTTCACAAATTTGAATTGACACTCAATTTTACTCATTATAAATAACTAGGCTTCAAAATTCATCAAAGTTCCCATATGTAGGTTATTTTCTACAAATTCTTTTTTCTATTTGGAACCACTTTAAAATTATTGATATGCTTAGAAGATTTGAATAAAACAACAAAAAGAAAAAGATTTGTGACACCTGGTTCAGGAGATTGATAAAGCAACACAAAGCAGAAGCAGGCACTTTTATTTTAAGGCACTCAATTAACCTACTCTAATCTAAATAGGTAATAATTTACACAATCTTATAAAGAGCTGAAAAATCAAATGCTGTGATAGTTTTGCCTAACAATGATTTTGATGTAACAACTTCTGAAATAATTACTGGTAAGATTGAATAATGCACACATGATAAAGCGCATTTATTAAAATCATTTTAAAAATAAATTAAGCAGGACTATTTAAAACGTAGACATAATGACCAAGGGGGAATGTTGACAAAATTTTAATAATTCCATCTGGAAAACAAAGTTGCTTTAGGGTGACTGAAATGTCAGAAATAATTAGTATTAGTATTTAGAATAAATCTGTTTCCATTAATAGAATTAAAAATAGGAATTTGGCTATTAGATAAGATACTGAAGTTTTTTCTAATTTTGGAATTAATAACATTTAAATGAATTACATTCATTTGTTTATTCATTTAAAATATTTATAAATACCTTTTATATGTTAAAACTGTACTAATCACTAACGATTCAGTCTTTAACAAAATATGCATAATTTCTGTTCTCAAGGAGCTTATAGCATAGTAGAAAAGACAAATAAGAACATTGCAACATAGTTGTGTAAGATTGATGAAATTTCCAGAAAATTGAAATGAGGCACCTATCTCGGATTCAATTATTCAAAGACAGTTTCCTGGAAGGAGTCATATTAGATGGTAATAGAAATTGAGTAAGAGTTCACCAAACAAAACGTGGGAATAATAGGAATAAGAGAGATGTTGCCCATATGGGTTCCCATGCTGTTGGGCTATGTAGTAGTAGCTTTCAATAGGAGATCAGCAGATAATTTGAGAATGAGGAAATGGTCCCTACTTAGCTCCATAAAAGAGCAAAATATAACTTGGAATTTCCTAAGGAAAACATCCATTTGTAAAATGATACAGAATCTATAATGTCATACATCCACTCATGCACTCATGTTGTCAAAATATCAAGTATTTTCTGTGTGCATGCACACTTCTTGGCATTTGAAGGTACTTCAGTAAACAAATTGTACTATCCTGCCCTAATAGAACTTACATTCTCACCATTTCAAGGACAAACAAAAAAAGACATAACAATTAAGTAAATCATACAGTGTTAGAGGGTAATATGTGCTGTGAAAAGAATATCGTTAAATGGGATAGGAAAGATTAGGGTGAGAGAGGTTGTGTGTGTGCATGTGTGTGGTCATGTGTGCCCATGTGTGTACGCGTATGCACATAACTTTAAATAGGATGGTCTGAAAACACTTTTGAGAATGTTTGAGTGAAAGGTAACGATAATGACAAAGTAGGGAGAAGTGTGGATATTTTAGAAAAGATGGTTCTTGGCAGACGTAAAAGTAAGCATAAAAGTCCTGAAACTGAAACAGGCCTGGAAAGTTCAATGATTAACAAAAAAGGCAAGTGTACCTGGTAAAGTGAGTGAGTGAGAAAGTATTGGGAGATGAGGTCAGCCAAATAAATGATAAAGTTCCCGATCCTGTAGGACTATGTCTCTCATTCTGAGTAAGATGGCAAGTCATTAGAGGGTTTTGAGGAGGGAAGTATCATCATTTGACACATTTTTAAGAGATCCCTGTGGCTGCTGTATTAAAAATAAACTGTAGAGATCCAAGAGAGAAAAGAAGGACATTCATCAGGAGACTGTTGCAATGTAGTTATGACATAATGGTGGTTTGGATCAAGGTGTTAGCAATGGAATGGATGATAAATTACTGAGTTCCAGCTATATTTAGGTGTAGAGTAATTAGAATTCACTGGATGATTAGATGTGGGATGTGAGGAGAAAAAGCATCAAAAGTGTTTCCAAGATTACCAAAACTCTTAAACATTACCTGGGAATATCTGATTGTAAGCATAGACTCTGCATCCATGTGGCTCTTTTTCATTAAGATTTTATAGGCCAAAAGTCCTGTTATTAAAGTCAGATACTTAGGATGGAGGCATCCCTTCTGTAACATTTCCTTTTCGTTCTAGGCAAGCCACCCCAGTGCACTTGAGCATATAGTTGTCCCACATGAATTTCCCACGTCTGGGAAAAGAAAACAAAAAATGAGACACCAAAAAAGTGATAGCCCCTTAATTACCATTAGGACAAAAGAAGTGGTTATTTTAAAATACACAAGAAAAATGGCAATAAAGCAGAATGCAACTTGACTCTCTTATTTGTTTGCCAAGGGACCACCCCCATAACAAAACAAAGTACAAAGAGATTACTTTGTCCTTGACTTAGCAGAATGAGCAAGGAAAAAAGATAGGGTGCCAGCTAGTCAGAATGACATATATAAAGACCAGAAAGCAAAAGAGAGTTTGTCTGCTCCCAGAATAAACTGGTCATTGTGATGATTAAGAGTATTCCAACAGTGGTAGATTTATTGCAAAACTGGCCCCAATTCTCCACCACTGTCAATTTCTAGGCCATTTGTCATATGATTTTATAGCTTCTCCCATTAAGGGTGGAATACTTGGATTTCCCACCATTTGAATCTGAATTGATCTTTTGACTAATTATAGCCAGTAAAAAGTAATGCATATAATAACACACTATTTCTCTTAGTAACTTGACTTTACAAGAGACAAGCCTGAGCCAGCCTGCTGCAGGTTGAAAGACCATAAGGAGAAAAACTCAGTTATCTCAATGAAAGCCATCCTAAATCAGTCAGTGTGCTGATCTTCAGATGTGTAAGAGAGTCCAGATCACTTCCACAGAGCCATTGTTGTAGGCATAGTAATGGTCATTCAAAGATGTCTGTTTACTAATTCACAGAACATCTGGATATGTTACGTTACATGGCAAATGGGAATTAAAGTTGCAGATAGAATAAAGTTTGCTAATTAGTAGACAGGAAAATTATCCTGAATTATTTGGGTGGGCCCAATGTAATAAGGGTAAAAAGAAGTGAAGAGGAGGGCTGAAGATGAGGTCGAGGCAAAGCAATGTAAAGATCTGAGCCATCATCACTAGCTTTGAAGGTGGAAGAAGAGGGCCAGCAGCCAAATGCAGCTTTCCTCTAGAAGCCGGAAAGACCAGGAAATGAATTATTCCCTAGGACCTCCCAAGGGAAACACATTCTTGCTGATCCCTTGTTTTTAGCCAGAGAAGACATTACTAGACTTCTGACTTACAGAATTTATGAAAATAAATTCATGTTTAAGCCACAAAGTGTATGGTAATTTGTTACAGCAGTCATAGGGAATAAATGTAGTTACCTATCCAACCTGCATCTGACTGTATATACATATATATCTAAGTAAGCAAGCTGAGGAAAGATGGACCACCTAATAGATATATAGACACACGAGCAAAAATAAATGGTTATTGTTTTAGGTCACTGAACTGTTGAGATGGTTTGTTACATATCACATAGCCAAGCAGGCTTTTGGAATGAAATATCATAATATATATTTTTTCAAAGTGAGAAAGATTCTAGGGCAGAACTATGAGTAATAGAAATACACAAATTGATGAGAAATATAAAATAATGTATAAAATAAACTGAAAAAATAGCCAGAGGGGGATATATATATATATATATAATCTCACACACGCATATAGTATATACACACCACACACATACACATATATACAGACACACACCTTGTTTTATGTATATATATGATCTATATATACATAAAACAGAGACTGAACGTTCCAGAAGCAAAGGTTACGACTCATGAAGATATTCTAAGTACTAATAGACAACCTTTCACAAAATGCTTATGAATTAAAACAAAAAATACTGCACATGGGCAAAAAAACATGCTGAGATTTAATCCCCAAGTCCATTCCATTTACCCTCCATTTTGTCACAGTTACAGAGTTCTGATGGGATTGACTCTGCATCTGGGGCCCTGTGGAGTTCCATGGGGAAGTCTATGGGGAAGGAGCCAGCTTCATCACAGTGATAGGTTCAGTGGTAGGCACTATCTTAAACGGGCCCTTGAGTGTGAAGTCTAGGTCTTTTAGCTGATGAATGGAGGAAGAGAAGTTTTCTTTTCTTCCGGATGATGTGGTATGCATATATGAGGTCTGGAATTGCTGCAGTCATTTTGCTATTATGGTAGAACTTCAGCTTGAGGCAAAGTTGGTGAAGAAGAAGGTCAAGTTCTGCAAATTTGAGAAATGAAGCCAGACCCATAATCAAAGTGTTCCTGGAATTGGTGGTTTTCAATGATAAAATATATTCTCTGTATTGTTTAAGTGCATTCTAGTTAAATTTATGCTACTCGCAGCTTCTAGACTGCTGTAGGGTCAGAAAGCTATGAATTTAAATCTCTAGCCTATTAACTAGGGTGTGAAATAGGGATACAACTTCTATATTTCAAATAATTAGTATGAGGAGTAAAATGATGAGTAATGCTCTTTATTGTTGGTATTTTAGAAACTATTATGTAAAAGGTGATTTATATAGGGCAATTAAAAACAAAAGCAATGTTCAAAGTAAAAGAAAGCTGAGACACCTGAGAGCATCTCAGAGCAAAAGGCCAGAGTTGGATGCCAGTGAGGAGTATAAGGGCCACTTAACAGCTTCTTGGAAAGGGGACCAGATTCAGAAGAAAAACACAGATTCTGTCTCTGTTTCTAATTTCACACACACACAAAAATGGATATTTAGTTAAGAAATTTACTTAACATATCCATATAAAATTTAGAACAATTTGGCATGTTGTAGTACATTTTTTGATATAATTATCATCATTATTAGCATCTTTAAAGCAAATTTAAAGAACACATAAGAATTTTAAGATTAATTAGGATTAAATATTTTAAAAATCTGCTCAGTAAGAAAAAACATGTATACACCTACTGTGTGCCCATAAAAATTGTTAGAAGATAAATAAAATAAAATAAAAGTTCATAGCCACTGCCCCCAGAAAAAGCCAAAATAGCCATTAGGTTTTAAAAAAGAGAAGAAAATCAAAGGAGAGTAGATTGCTATTAAACCAGAGTCTAGTTGAACCATTAATGTGATATCCTAACAAAATAAACAAGAGTTGTTTTTCATGATATTCACTGTTATCTTTATAAAAGTTAATACAATGTTGAGCCCAGGAACTTCATATCATGTGGTAGTAACTGAAGAAGTCTGTGAAGAATTCTTTCTTTCTTTCTTTCTTTCTTTCTTTCTTTCTTTCTTTCTTTCTTTCTTTCTTTCTT
>NW_012115032.1:3218796-3248260 GCF_000951035.1 Colobus angolensis palliatus | reverse complement strand
TTTCTTTCTTTCTTTCTTTCTTTCTTTCTTTCTTTCTTTCTTTCTTTCTTTCTTTCTTTCTTTCTTTCTTCTTTTTTTCTTGAGACAGAGTCTCGCTCTGTCACCCAGGCTGGAGAGCAGTGGCATGATCTTGACCTCTGCAACCTCTGCCTCCAGGTTCAAGTGATTATCCTGCCTCAGCCTCCCGAGTAGCTGGGATTACAGGTATGTGCCACCATGCCTGGCTAATTTTTATATTTTTAATAGAGACAGGATTTTACCATGTTGCCCAGGCTAGTCTCAAACTCCTGGCCTCAAGTGATCCACCTGCCTCAGTCACCCAAAGTACTGGCATTACAGGTGTAAGCCACCACACCTGGTGAAGAGTTTCTTAAATATATAATAGTAGAACATGTATTTTCTCTACTGTCTTGTAATAACCATGTACATGAATATGATCTCTCTCAGTTAAAGATAGCATTGTGACATATACAGTTGGATATTTTTATTTAAAGGTGGTAAAGTAATGGTAAGGCTAGAAATAGTGATGAAGCAAGATAAGATGACAAATTATTTAGGAAGCAAAGATTACAGTAAGGTTACATGAAATTTAAGGTCACTAACAATTATGTTACATATTCAACTTCATAGTTTTGAGGAACAAGCCACTAATGTTTTCAGTCCTGTTAAAGCAAACTAAACAAGGCCTGAGAAGGACTGTGTACTTCTATATTTGAGTCCTTGTGGATGAACTGCAATCTAAATTAATAGGTAGACAATATTGAAGCCCTAATTTAGGAGTATGTGCCTATTATAATATCTGAGACTTGGCCAGTCCCAGCAGCCATATACTGCTGTGTTCAAACTGTGTTCAAATAAGACAAACACTGAGCTGAACCAATCCAGCTGTTTCTGTACCTCATGTACAATATCTATACATCACTTCCTTTCTTCGTCTATAAATTTGTTCTGACCATGAGGCATCCTTGGAGTCCCTCTGAATCTGCTGAGATTCTGGGGGCTGCCCGATTTGCAAATTGCTCATTGCTCAATTAAACTCCTTTAAATTTAATTTGGATGAAGATTTTTCTTTTAATAGTCCTAATTCCTAGAAAAACAGACATAATTCTCATAAACAAAGGCATATCTACTGTCTCTCTGATGGTACCAATGCCAACATCATATTGGGAAATATATAAAATCAGTCATTCAGTGTTTGAAGCCATTTATTTTCATAAAATTTAATTGTCTAAAATGGATGAAAACAAAAATAAACCACTATTACCATCATTATCACTAACAACTTGAAAATCTTAATTATTTTTATTTCAACTTTTATTTAGGTTCATGGGGTATATGTTCAGGTTTGTTGCATAGGTATTGTATTAATCAGATTTTACACTTCTATAAAGATACTACCCGAGACAGGGTAATTTATAAACAAAAGAGGCTTAACTGACTCGCAGTTCCACACGGCTAGGGAGGTCTCAGGAAACTTAAAGTCATAGCGTAAAGGGAAGCAGGTTTGTCTTGCATGGTGGCAGGTGACAGAGAGTTAGAGCAAGAGCAGGGAAAACAGCTTATAAAACCAACAGATCTCATGATCGTTTTTTTATCACTCACTATCACAAGAAAGCATGGGGGAAACTGCCCCCATAATCCAATCACCTCCCACCTGGTCCCTCTTTTGACATGTAGGGATTATGGGGATTATAAATGAAGATGAGTTTTGGGTGGGAACACAGAGCCAAACCATATCATTCCTCCCCTGGCCCCTCCCAAATCTAATGTCCTCACTTCAAACACCATCATGCCTTCCCAACAGTCCCCCCGAATCTTAACTCATTACCCCAAATTACCCAGCAATAATCCCAAAGTGCATAGTCCAAAGTCTCATCTGAGGCAAGGCAAATCCTTCCACCTAGGAGACTGTAAAATCAAAACCTAGTAATTTCCTCCCAAAATACAATGGGGGTACAGGTGTTGGATACATGCTGTCATTCCAAATGGGAGAAATTGACCAAACAAAGTGGTCACAGACCCCAGGCATGTCTGAAATCCAGCAGGGCAGTCATGAAATCTTAAAGGTACAAAATCATTTCTTTTGAATCCCTGTTTCACATCTGGGGCACACTGATGCCAAAGATGGGCTCTCACGGCTTTGAGATGCTCCTTCATGGGCTAGCATTGAGTGCCTCTGGCTTTTCCAGGTACAGGGTGCAAACTGTTGGTGGATCTACCATTCTGGGGTCTGAAGTGACCCTCTTCTCACAGATCCACTAGCCAGTTCCCCAGTGGGGACACTGTGTGGGTGCTCAAGCACCACATTTCCCTTCTGAGGTTTCCCATGAGGGTTCTGTCTTTACAGCAGGCTTCTGCCTGGATATCTAGAAGTTTCCATACATACTCTGAAATCTAGAGGGAGGTTCCCAAACTTCAGTTCTTTACTTCTGTGCACCTGCAGACCCACCAGCACGTGGAAGCCACTAAGGCTTGGGACCTGCACTCTCTGAAGCAATGGTCCAAGCTGTACCTTGGCACCTTTTAGCCACAGCTGGAGCTGGAGCAGTTGGGACATAGGACAGCAAGTACCACAGTTGCACAGATAAGGGCCCCTGGGCCTGGCCCACAAAACCATTTTTCTCTCCTAAGTCTCCTGGCTTGTGAAGAGAGGGACTGCCACCAAAATCTCTGACAGGCCCTGGACACATTTTCCCTATTGTCCTTGCAATTAACATCCAGTTCTTCGTTACTATGCAAATTTCTGCAGCCGGCTTGAATTTCTCCCCAGAAAATGGGTTTTTCTTTTCTATCACATCATCAGGCTGCAAATGTTCCAAACTTTTATGCTCTGCTTCCCTTTTAAAAATAAGTTCCAGTTTCAGATCATCTCTCTCAAGTTCAAAGCTCCACAGATACCTAGGGCAAAGACAAAATGCCACCAATCTCTTTGCTAAAGCATAGCAAAAATGACCTTTGCTCCAGTTCCCAACAAGATCCTCATCTCCATCTGTAACCACCTCAGACTGGACTTCATTGCCCATATCACTATCAGTATTTTGGTCAAAAACCATTCAAGGCTCTAGGAAGTTCCAAACTTTCCTACATCTTCCCTTCATCTTCTGAGCCCTTCACACTATTCCAACCTCTGCCTGTTACCCAGGTTCAAAGTTACTTTCACATTTTCAGGTATCTTTATAGAGGTACCCCACTCTCTGCAGTATCAATTTCCTGTATTCAACCATTCTCATACTTCTTTAAAGATACTACCCGAGAGTGGGTAATGTATAAACAAAGGAGGTTTAATTGACTCACAGTTCTTCACAGCTGGGAGGCCTCAGGAAAGTTACAGTTTTGGCAGAAGAAGAAACAGGCACATCTTAAATGGTAGCAGGCAAAACAGAGAGAGAGAGCAAGAGCAGGAAAAACTGCCTGATAAAACCATCGGATCTTATGAGAACTCAGTATCACAAGAACAGCATGGGGAAAACTGGCCCCATGATACAATCACCTCCCACCTGGTCTCTCCCTTGACACGTGGGGATTATGGAGATTGCAACTGAAGATGAGATTTAGGTGGGGACACAGAGCAAACCATATCACTTGCATTGTGTAATGCTGAGGTTTAGGGTACAAATGATCCGGTAGTGGACAAACATCACCCAAATAGTGATCATAGTACCCAACAGGTAGTTTTTGAAACCCCTTTCTCCCTTCCCTGATTAGTAGTCCTCATTACTCTTTCAATGTTTTGTAAGGGCTTTTCTTTTGTCTGAAACAGAAATATTTCCTTTAATATCTATAGCATATTGACGATTAAGTACATGTAATAAGAAATGAATTTTTTTTAATTTGAATATGCTGTTGTTGACAGAAAAAATAACTGACAGATTAATAATTCATTAGATAATGACAATTTTCATCTTCAAACATCATTTACTATTTTATTAGTGAAAAAATAAAGAGTATTTAAAAAATAAATATAAGTTCTATAAATCATATACTTTAAATAGGCAGATACAACCAAAGCAAATAAAATTCACTGTTAGAATAATGTTATATTTATATTTTGTTCATACCACAAGTCTAGAGGAAACTATTTATTGAGTTATAATGTGAGCATCAGTTTGTAGTACAGGTCATATCCTCAGGCCTTCTAGGCTTGAAGAGTAAATAAACTATCCTCTATTTTCTTACTAATGGAGGAAAATTTGAAAAAGTAAGATAAAAAAGCCAGTGTTCAAAGTATGTTTTGTCTAATGAAAAACATTTCACATCTTCAAAAAACCTCCTCAAACTAGATGCTTGTTCTGATAAAGAAGATACTGCTGTTTTGCAGCCAAACTACAAAATAGCTAAGTTGCTTTGACTATTTCAGTAATGTATCCAATGAACTGTCAATTATTAATAAAATCAAATGGAATAAATAAAAATGCTCCCAAAAGTCAATCTTAAAATATTTCTTTACTCATTTCATTTTATGTTAATACATCATTTAACAATAGGTCTTCATCAATAAGGATTGATTATGCTGGCATGGAGACTCCTCAAATAACTCACAACCTATTAAATAGACATAAGAGCTGTTGCAAAATGGTTTGTCATCTATTTTTAATAATTGCATCTCTATACCATGACTAAGTGGATTTGAGTAAATGCTTTTACAGATGTGTACATGTGATAAAAGAGGCAGAATAGAGACTAAAAATGATAGTGTAAATGAATCAATCTATATTGTCACTCAAAGGCAATGGATTTGATGCTATTACTATTGAGTTCAATGCCCAATTGCCATTCCTTCTTTTCTGTTTTATTTTGTTAGCCTTTATTATTCAATTTTTTAATTCTTCAGAGGGGGAATATAATCCTCTAAAGATGAAGCATGCTTTTAACCAGCTTAGTATATTTCAAAATGGTCAGTTGAGTATAATGAATGCAGAAGGTGCTGAATATATAATTTGTGTGTGAATGCATGGCAATCAATTTCATGAAATCACATGAACAAATTATTTCAACATGCGACATAAAAAATGCTTCTTTCCTCTAAATGAACTTTGTTTAGAATCTAATAAAAGACTAATGCATATGCTTGATTTAAACAGACTTTGCCTCTCTGGGTTCAGTATTATTCTACATCTACACAGCACACTAAGAAGATGTATATGATTTCAACCTCTGCGAAGGCTTTAAGAACTGTGTTCCCTAGGAACAGTAATAAAGGGGAGTGAAACCTCAACATGAGGTTTTAAGAAAATTGATAATCTATGCATATCAATTTACAATATGCATTTTTAACAAATAAATGCATAGCATGTATGCCAATGAGAAGAATGGTTGAACAGCTCAATAACTGAGCTGCTCTGATTATGAGCTAAGTCACAAGAATGTTTGATGATTTCCTCAGTTAATAGATTGTTGACTATGTTTATATTAAATAGCAAATCTGTTGGCAACCAGATTTGACATGAAATAATAGAGTTTAAAACTAGTTTCCAGGTGAGCAGTAGGCAGAATAGAGTTCACAGGTGAGACAGAAAGAAGATGGTATTAACAAAATCAGTAGGTATTTTGTACAGAGCATTTGGGCACACTGACATCAAACAATCCTGATTAAGAGTGTCACCATTTCCCTAGAGAAAAAAGATATAAAATAAACATCAGAAACTCCTACAGATGTAATTTTTGGGGTACGGAGTCCATGAAAATGCATCGTAACAAACATAAACAGGTAATTCTTAAACCCACTAAAGATTGAAAATACTGCGAATTGCCATTACATAACACAATACACAAAATTTATCTCTAGTTCAGTCACTTTCAGAGGATCCTTTGTCATGATTTTAGTGTCTCCCATGGAACACTACACAGCCACAAAAAAAAAAAAAAAAAAAATCATGTCTTTTGCAGCAATATGTATGTAGCTGGAGGCCATTATCCGAAGCAAATTAACACAGAACAGAAAACCTAATACCCATGTTCTCACTTATAAGAGGGAGCCAAACACTGGGAACTCATTGACATAAAGAAAGCAAACAATAGACACTGTAGTCTAATAGAACACGGAGCAAGAGGAGGGATAAAGGGGTGAAAAAATAACTTTTAGGTACTATGCTCACTATCTCAGTGACAGGATCATTCGTATCCCAAACCTCAACCTCATGCAATCTACCCATGGAGCAAAAATTAATTAATTAATTACTTAATTTTAAAATATAGTGTCTAAAGAAGAAAGATGAACTAAGTAGGCTAAGGCCAGCTAATCAGATAACCTTAAGCTATAATGCCTTATTTTGGGTGTCTGGAAAAAATCTGAACCTATCTATTAATTACAATTAGTGTACTCTTTCTGGATCCTTAATAATAAAGAAAAGAAAACATCAAGCATAAACAAACAAAAAATTGATGTAAAATTATTTGAAAAATTTCCAAAATGTTTAATATATTATATACCATCACTACTAGACACTGAAATTATAACACTGATTTGAAGAATAGAAAAACCATTGAACCCATCCATTTATGAACTATTTTAACAATCACAAGTGGTAAGAACTATTGTGCTCCCCAAGAAAAGATTCCAGAAAAATAGAGAACAGAACAAATTGTTATAGCACCCATGCTTAGAGTTACCTTAGAAAGGCATGTTCAAACTGGAGAGCAGAGAAAGCTTTCTCAAGAAAGTAGCAATTTAAGTGAATTTGAAAACTGAGCTATCTAGGACAATAAGAAAATAAGTTTCAGGTAGAGAAAATAGCAAGTGCAATTTTTTGTCATGAATCAGAGGATTCTGGCTCTAGTGTAAGAATTGGTTCAGATTTCTGTTCCCTCAGTTACTAGATCTGTGACTTTGGGGAATCACTTCCCGTTTTTTGTTTGTTTGTTTGTTTGTTTGTTTTTTGAGACGGAATCTTGCTCTGTGGCCCAGGCTGGAGTGCAGTGGTGTGATCTCGGCTCACTGCAACTTCTGCCTCCCGGGTTCAAGTGATTCTCCTGCCTCAGCCTCCCGAGTAGCTGGGACTACAGGTGTGCACCACCACGCTCAGCTAATTTTTGTGTTTTTAGTAGAGTCGGGGTTTCACCATCTTGGCCAGGATGGTTTCGATGTCTTGACCTCCTAATCACCCCCACCTCAGCCTCCCAAAATGCTGGGATTACAGGAGTGAGCCGCCATTCCTGGCCTACTTCATGTTTTTAAAATTAAATTCCTTCATCCTAAAAATGGGAATAATATTTTGTCAAGAGGATATTACTAGTATCAAATAAGGAAATTCAAATAAAGTTCTTTGCATAGGAATGTGCACACAATTAGTGCTGAAACATGCTAGCCATCATGTCTTTGACATCATTACAGATAGAACGGAGAAAGAGAAGGAACAGAAGGTCCTGACGTGCTTTTTCAGAAATGAGGTGAGTCTCTGGCAAGTCTCTAAAGTCATTGAACAAAATATGAATTTTGACGACTTCTAAAAATATTCTACAGCATCCATAATCATTATTGAATAAATCAGAGATGAATTATAGACATATTCCTTGGATTATAATCCCATCTTTGAACTGTTGTCCAAACAGCAAACGCACATGGTAACAAGCACAAAACTTGAGTGTTGCTGAAGACAAATTTCAATATTTCAAGATAGACGGCAACTTTAATTGGCAAAATGAAAAGTTTTTCGTTGGTAGCCATAATCAGAACACTAATCTGGTCACAGAAGCATCAGTGTGAGGCTAATATAGGTATATTCATGACATGTAATTAAACAAAACATTTGTCTCATATTTGTCCTTAGAAACTTCAATGATTTATCAAATTAATATCCGTCCACACATGAAAATGATGAGTTAACAAAATTTGTAACATTTCAAAATATATTTTGATGAAAATCAAATTACAAATCTATTTTCTATATACAATGTATTTCCCTCAATTTGCTCTTAGTTTAATACTGTTATACTCTTTTTTTTTTCTTTTTTCTAAGACAGTGTCTTCCTCTGTTGTACAGTCTAGAATGCAGTGGCACAATCTTAGCTCACTGCAACTTCCCCCTCCTGAGTTCGAGTGATTCTCATGCCTCAGCCTCCCGAGTAGCAAGGATTACAGGTGTGCACCACCACGTCCAGCTAATTTTTGTAGTTTTAGTAGAGATGGGGTTTCACCATTCTGGCCAGACTGGTCTCAAACTCCTGGCCTCAAGTGTTCCTCCCACCTCAGTCTCCCAAAGTGCTGGGATTGTAGGCATGAGCCAAGGCACCTGGCCTCGACCCTGTTATCCTATTGTTTCTTTACGTTATTGTTCTGGATATTTTATCAAAATTAGAAGAACTTCAAGATTAATACAAGCTCAGTATTTTAAGAAATCATTAAACATATAGTTCCGATTAGAAAAGGAATTTTATTGGTTTACTCCTGCAAGTTTGAAGTGGTTGTCTTTTGTTATCTGTAGAATCATGGTCCTACACATTATTTTTTTGCTTTTAAATATTTATCCTCTTTCCACTTTATTTTACCAACAAGTCTGTCTATATTATACTCATGAAGTCTAAAACCTATTTTTTCCATAGTTTATTCCATGGATTCACGCTACTTAGTAGATCATTGAAGAGTTTCTTAAATAATACTATAGTAATATTTATTTACATCTTACTACATGCCAAGCATTACACTAATTGTTTTGTAGATTTAGCTCATTCAATTGTTGTAATCATTGTATGTCACAGATACCATTTATTTCCACTTTACATGTGAAAAACCTGAGGCCTGCGGTCAGGTTTATTTAAGTAATTAAATACTTAATGACTTAAGTATTTACTGTGATCAGTAAATTTACGTAATTTACTCAAATCAAAAAGCTAGTTAGTAGAAACCAGAAACTCTAGCTCATCAGTCTAGACCTTTAACCAATATACTAATCTGCCATTCTATGAACTAGATGCAAGCGAACAGAATTTCTTCTCTGTACATTTATTTGTGAAGAAAATAGAACTATATTAGGTACCTTGTGTAGGGAAATGGGGAAAGGACTAAAAATGTATTGAAACTAGTGTTATTGCTTTTGTTTCTCTCATCATATTATAGAAATGAAACATCATGTATACTCAATTAAAATGACTGTATTAGGGCCTCACACTGAATACGGAATGTCCTCAAATTAAACAGTAAGAGAACCTGGGTCTCCGTTACTGGGTGAGTTGATATGAAAAGTGCAGTGGACATGGATATATGATGCACATTAAATGGCCATAAGCAACATGTATGGATTTATAAAATATTATGATTATGCTGAAAAATTATATACAATAAGCCATACTACCATTAAATAAAAAACATATGCATATGATTTTAAATAAATATATTCATAATAATACTTTATGAAAAACAAATAACATATTAAAATGGTTGCTCTTTAGTGTAGATAAACGGCAAGTAGATTTGGGGTAAAAATGAAAGTAGGTACATAAGAAAATATATAACCCAAGAGAGGGTCCTGTTTGGTTCAAGATTGAAATGCGCCGTGAATTGAGGCACGTTATTAACTCAGCCCTCAACACATGAGATACAAACAAACAAACAAAAAACACAAAAACACAGTAAAAATAACAATAAAGAAAGGAGACAAGGAAAGAAGGAAAGGAGGGAAGGAAAGGAAGAGAGAAAGGATAACACAGAGAGAGAAGATGAACAAACCTTAACTAATTATAAAACCAGATTTTCTCAAAATATTTCAGATGACTTGTTTAATAAATTATAGGTAGAAATTTTCATTAAAATTTGAATAAATATGCAGTGAAATTTGCCAAATTCATTAGAATGCATTATCTTTTGAATGGCAATTTATATATTTAAAAGCTCTGGTAATGAAGCCTGTCTTTCCAACACAAATATCAGAATTCAAAAAACCCAGTTTCCCTTTCTCCTCAGATAAAGGTGTATGGCTTCAAATACATCAAACCAACTGGCCCAGGCAAGATCTTGATTCAAATGGGCAAATTAAGAAACCACGTTCTTCATGAAGTTCTCTTTTTTGGCTTTCTGCTGGTGAAAGTGAAAGAAAAAACATGAAGATGTTGCTGGTGGAAATATTGATGATTTCTCTTCAGTTTTGAAGTTTGAGATCCAGAAGCAGCAATGCTACTTGTGGCAATAGCAATTGCAATAAAATCAAAATCTTGCCATCCATTGCTCGACAGCTGCCATGCAATGTTCAGCTTCATCAGGACAGATCTGTGGTAGTTTTAGGCATTGTTCCTCTAAATTTATATTCTAATCTTTGAATCTATTCTCAATGAGTCTATGAGCCACTTCATATCCTTTATTAATGCTCTTTTCTGTTTCAACTAACCAGAGAATATTTTGTTTGCAACTAAGAATACAAACATTAATAATAATAATAATAATAATAATAATAATTCCCAGAAGAGGAGCATTGAAGGTAAGTCTATTAAGGAAATAGGAATATAGGACCAGTGATCAAAATGCTGTGTTTCAGTGTAACAAGGATCCATTCGGTGTTAAGAATGGAAATCTGACAACTTCTGGCATATAGGGGCATGCAACTCATTGCTTGTGCTCACCTCAAATAATATTGAAGATTATACTTTTGGTGGTTCAGATTCCACCATAAAGTCATGAGAAATTTAAGAAATTCAACAAAGGTCAACTGTGTCTAAATGCACTTCATAGTTTAAAGAAATAAAATAACCATCTCCAAGATTAAATTCCTAGTTTAAATCACATTGAAATGATCAGGGCACCTCTTGTCTCTTATAGTGGAAAGGATGACATAGCTATACCTCAAAACTCAAGTCTTTTTCCATGAATTCCTGAACTACAAAGATGATTTACTTTATTGTTTTGCCTTTTGAGAAAATTAGACCATTAACTGAGGAAAAAAGTTAAATCATGAGCATTGGAATATTTGGATAAATAGGAGGATTCAGGTGACTGAAAATTTTCTCTTTTGCTAAAACTTACTGAGTCCTTCTTGCTGGCAGATTCAGCTGTCCAACATATGACTGAGGAAGCTGCTCCTTCATTTCTTCAATATCAAGTCCATACCTTATTTAAGGTGGTTAACTGATGGAGGAAAGCAATACTCTTTCTGACCAAATCTATTATTCCATTTGAACTCAAAATTCCAGCATCCTCTTGGGAGCCAATTATCTGGTTAATGCTGAGGACTGGAAGCTTCTTGAATATGAGACTTGCAAGATTTTATAGCTAAATTTGAAAATGCATGGGAGAATATGTGTGAAAATGGATTTTACGTGTTCCTGATATAGAACCAAAAAAAGAATTTTAATTCTAGCTGGTATAAATATCTGATTAGAGATTCTAGATTCAATGTGCTACTTCTGGTAGCTGGTTTAGGTGCTAAAAGCTTCTTCAATTAGTTGACCAAAATCTGGACTGAAAAACAGGCTAAGTTAAATAAAGTTCAGACACTTGCAGTCCCTCCTTTTAATGTACAAGGAATTCAATGACCTACTGAAGTATGAAAGTTAAGGTGGATTTATTGTTCAAAGCCTGTTAAATGGGCTGGGTGTGGTGGCTCGTGCCTGTAATCCCAGCACTTTAGGAGGACAAGGCAGGTGGATCACCTGAGGTCAGGAGTTCGAGACCAGCCTGGCCAAAATGAAGAAACCCTGTCCCTATTGAAAATACAAATATTAGCTGGGTGTGGTGGTGGGCGCTTGCAATCCCACCTACTCAGGAGGCTGAGGCAGGAGAAGTGTGGAAGTGCCTAGGAGGCAGAAGTTGCAGTGGGTCAAAATTGTGCCATCGCACTCCAGCTTGGGCGATGAGAGCAAAACAAAACAGAACAAAAAAACCTGTGAAATCACCCACTGATTAAATTTTCAGAAAGAGCTCAGAAGATACTTTCTTCACCATAACAATAAAAAAGAATGATGAGCACAACAATGTTATCTTAAAAACCAAAAAAAAAAAAAAAAAAGAAAAACAAAAAACCTCTATAATTTATATTTTCTATATTGGGGAACACAGACATTGAAGCTACACTCAAGTGATTTCATTTCTTTAGGGTTTAGGAGTACCTTACCACTGGAATGAGGGTGGACATGGATCTCATAATAGGTAGCAGGATATGAATGGTAAAAAGTACAGTACTGTAGCATGCAGACACCAAATTAATGAGTCATCTGATCCTTGGCAATGACATCAAGGTCTGGGAAGTAAAAATATAAATTTAGTGACCTAATTAGTCATGACCTGTCAATGTTTTTCACACTTGAATTAGTTTACTTACCCCATGGCCACTTAAATGAAGAGAAATGTGGTTACTCTTGAAGAAGGACTCTGCAATAGCATCATATGTTAGTATTGCACATCTTCCTTCTAGAATTCCTGAAAGACATCTCCTACCATTTCTAAATACATTAGGGAGGAAAGGAGGTGGGTGCAAATACCCAGTCCTTTCACAGATTATTGAATACTGCCTTCAAGCTAACATTGATCTTGGTGGATTCAGATTATCACTAAAAAAAATTTGCATAAGTAGAGGTTATTAGGGTCATGTGATGAATGGGATTTTGTGTTGGGTTCATATTACAGTTGATACAGTAATACTTCCATTTCAGCTTTTGATTGTTTTACCAGATCTTTGGTGTGTATTTGGAAGATTTACACTGTAACTGGAAGAAATGTCTTTTTTATCGCAGTAGCCCCTGAAGTCAAAGCTGCTGTCAAACTCTACTAATGGCCAAACTAAAGACCGCTAAGCAACTCTCTCCTACAAAAACAGTAAACATAGATCCCTGGGAGAAGGTTTCAACTAGAGCCATCATAAAGAACAAGGAAGAAAAAAGGCTGGTGCTTATGAAAACATAGGCAGATTTAACTTACCTATTCAGTCTACATGGAAGACAAATTAATCTTGTAAAATAAAAATACCTTTAATTAGGTGGTGGTTCAAGTACAGGCAATGTGGTTTCTCCACTAAAGAAAATCAACAAAGACCCTGGCACTCAATATTATAATAATAGTCTAACAAATGGACATTTTTTTTTTCTTTTTAGAAGTTCACGTCTCAGTAAACAGAGATTGCCAACAAGTATTTGCTGCTTTTTTGCATAAACAACAGTATGCTTTCACCATATTGTTCTAATATTCTCTGAAATTTCCAGTTTTATAGCCAGATTTAGTCTTTGGGAACACTGATCATTTCAACATTTTATGAGACACCATGCTCATCCACTACAAGGATGGCATCAAATTGAAAAGACACAGAGAACTGGGATCATAATGTCCTCCAGATATTTGTGCAAGAACCAAGAAATAAAACCCGTGAAAATATAGGTAACACCTACCTTGGTGATATTTCTGATAGTCTGGGAGAGCTTAAAACATGCCCTCCAAGGTAAGGTGTAAGTTCGCTGCATTTTGATATCCATAGCATATCAAATAGCCCTCTGTAAAAAGGTTCCAAGAGTCTGAACCTACATTCAAAGCAATTAAAATCTGTCTGCTTCAGTCAAGAATTAGAATTCTGTAACTTGGCATGTAAATTATTTGTAATTTTGGCTTTGTGGTTAGAATGAGCTTATTTTCTGTTGGGACAAAATATACTTGTATATATATTAAAAGAACTTTAAGCTTAAGCTTAAAAATGCCTAGTGTAAAATTATTTTAAAATAAAAACAAATATATTTATAGAAAAATATAAATACACACTATTTTGCACAAAGATAAGGAAACTTCCAAAGTAACTGCTTTTAACAGAATTTTAAAATTTTACACTATGTGCTGATATGTCTTTTATCTATCTGTATGGATAGATACATTTCAGAAGTCCTAAAAGAATAGAACAGAACAACAGAAGTGTTGTTATGTAAATAAATCTAAATATTATTTGGCAAAGAAAGACTATCTTGTGTAAATCAATTTTGTGTAAGAATGTATTATATATGACATACTCATTAGAAAACTTGAGGAACTCAATAATTTTATTCATTTTATAAGATCAGTAGCTTAATAATGAACACTATACATATCCACTGTTTTATCCTCTAATTTGTATATCCACTATTTGCATATCCACTATTTTATCCTCTAATTTTTTATCTGCTATTTATATTTTATTCCCTTTGTAATTAATTAAAGACTTCTTTATATAACTAACATATTCACATTTTATTTTCTTATCATTTTTCTCTTCATCATAGCCACTATTTCTTTATATTATGTAACATCTACTTTTTTATTGCTTATCTCCTCCTTTATATTTGCTTATTTTTCTTTACCAAGAAAATTCTCACAATTTTGTAATTCTTTCTGGTCAATAAAATTATTATAACCACATTTTACAAGAACTGTAAATTTGAACCTATTCTAGTATTTAGCTTTTCCTTTACATTTTGTAGCTTGATTATTACATGCAAAAAAGTATTGTTTTAATCCAGATAGCTTCCCCTAAAAACAAGTTCCTAGACTCCATAATGATATAATTGTTTCAAAAATGTCTAAATACTATGTATACATTTATAAATCATTTAATCACTTCTATAGACTATCAGCTTAATGCAAAATTTTCAACTTGAATACACACTATTTTTCCTTATACCTTTTTAATCCAATTTTGAATCTGGACATTCATTGCTATCACATGCACAGAAATATATTGCTGGAGTGCAGAGAAAAATATCACAAAGAATTATGCTTTGGTATGATGAGCACTTTGAATTAAAAGAAATCAGAAGGCCTTAAGTGTTACCACAGAAGCAAAAACTTTCTAACCTCTTGTTTCTTCCCTGTCCCCTACATCTCACAATTGCAGGGAGGGACTCTCACTGAAATTTCCTTATTTGACTAAGGGAAACTCCGTTTCAAAAACAATGTGATTGTCTTAAAGCATCCTTCCTGGAAATCTCATCAAATAATCAGGAAACATTAACCACCAGAAAAGAAAAGAGAAGAGACTAAAAGTCATCACCATGCCCAGACAGACTTTTTGTTTATTATTCTAAGGACACCTCCCAGAGATTACCTGGGAGACTTTATTTGCATAATAAGAAAATCTTTGTTCACAGTGAAATTTGAAGTTCCTCCCCTCATCTTCTCATTACTGGTTCACCCAGAAGTCAGAGAAACTTTGTCCCAGGTCATAGTTTATTGAGATGGTTCATTTCTGCATTTACACCCCCTGCCATTCCGCTCCCTATATGAAGAAGGTATTTATGCGTCAACCATCTGGCCCTTCTTTGAGTCTTACATCTGTGTACATGTTAATGAATTTCTTATGGATGTTTTTCCCTATTAAGCTGTCTATTTTCAGTCATCTCAGCAAACTTACAGAAAGGGCAAAAGGGATGCATTTCTTGTGCCCCTACAAAATCTATCAGAAAATATCAACACAACTGTTGAGGCTAATTATAAATTTGAAATAAATTATTTAAGAAAGAAACATATTTCTCTGAAAACAATCTTTAGAGGATCTCAAAACTAAATTTAAAATCTGCTTAAGGAAGTTTTATATAACAACCACATATGGTGAAGATAATTTTATTCAATTTAATTCTTAAAAGATGTTTAGGCATTAAAACCTACTACAATCCACTTTCTGCAATTTGGGTACTTGAAAAGTATTTTGCCGTGGTGGCATTAAACTTAAGACATTTTAGGAGTTATTCTGAAATCACTTTGCAGAGATGATAACAGTGATATGACCTGGGACTGTGTCCCTTCCCAAATCTCATGTTCAATGTAATTCCTAGTGTTGGAGGTGGGGCCTCCTGGGATGTGATTGGATCATGGGGCCAGTTTCTTGTGAATGGTTTAGCATCATATCCTTGGTGCTTTCTCGTGATAGAGAGTAAGTTCTCAAGAGGTCTGGTTGTTTAAAGTGTGCAGCACCTTCCCCCTCTCTTGTACTCCTGCTCTCACCATGTGAGATGACTCACTCCTCTTTGCTTTCTGCTGTAATTGGAAGCCTCCTGGTGCCTCATAAGAGGCAGAAGCTGCTGTGCTTCTTGTACAGTCTGCAGAACCATGAGCCAGTTAAACCTCTTTTCTTCATAAATTACCCAGTCTCAGGTATTTACAGCAGTGGAAGAAGACTAATACAAACAGTGAGAAAATTATGACAGTTAAAGAGATCTTACTTAATTGACTCCATCTTTCCTTTAACCTCCAGGCTGCCCTTGTTCATTCCTGGGGATAGACCGAAATAACTTTGGGGGGAATTTAGTTTATGATTTAGCTTTTAAACAAAAGTGATAATAACTCCTCTCTGAAACAAATCCTCTCCTTGCTTAGGGACCAGATAACCTTTGTAAAACTAACAGATTAGCCACAAGATTAAAAATTATAACTCAGGTGTCATGCAGTCAGAATCCACAGGATTCCTAATCTCCCCAGTGGCTCCCATGGCTAAGATTGCTATTTTAAGACCTTTGATTGGTGTTCAAGATATTTTTCAGACCCTGTAGCATTCTGATGGATCAGTTGGCATCATACAGAAAAATTAAACTGGCTCATTTGGTCTTATGGCCATCACCCAGGAACTGAATCTGCAGGAGGACAGATTCAGCTTCTTATGATTTCATCCCTGACCCAACAAATCAGCATTCCTCATTCCCTAGACCCCTACCCACCAAACTGTCTTTAAAAAACTCTAGCCTCTGACTTTTGGGGGAGCTGATATGAGTAATAATAAAACTCTGGTTTCCTGCTTAGCTGGCTCTACATGTATTAAACTCTTTTTCTGTTGCAATTTACCTGTCTTGATCAATTGACTCTCTCTGGGGAGCGGGCAAGAAGAACTCATTGGGTGGTTACAATTAGAAGTTTCCATAATTTTTGTATAAAGTGAGACTTAGAGGTTCTGGAATGCTGATACTGAGAAGAATCTTATTTTGATGTTTTGGGTAGGTTTTCATAATGTTAGAGTATACTGTGAGAACGCAAATGAATAGCAACCAAAAGTCAAGAAAATTGTCTGCTCTGAATATAAAAATGTGTTTTACAAGACACCTATGAATTGAACACCTGGATAAAAATTCATCTTTTTTGGTATTTAAGGTATTGAAGTTTCAAATAATATACTTTGGAGGTTGAAGAGGCCAGCAAGTTGAAGACAACTATAGCAAATATTTGTTGAGTACATCATTAAAAAATCAACAGTTATTTCCTCTGTCTAGTTTATCAAAGGAATACCTTTCAAAGAAGTTAAGGGTATGCAAGCTGGAGAATATTCTTCTGAAGGAACACAACTCTTAGTGATTGTTCAATATGCTTACAATATGTTGGTGGAAGATTCATACATAGAATCAAGTAAAGTTGAAAGATGTTGCATAAGAAAGCTGAAGCCAAAGGTTTCAAGCCAATATTCTTTTCTAAAATGGGAAGAGAGTTTGCATTTACTGAACACTCCTGATGTCTAGATACGGTGATGAAAAGTCAACACATGCTAGCATTGCCTGCAGCTGAGCCTATGCTGAGGGAAAAATTGATTTTCACTATTCCTGTCCAGCTCTTTAGCACTTCTATTAGTTTCACCTTAGGTTAGGTAGTAAATGGTAAAAAATATAAACAATTCACTGGGGAAAGTGGCTTATATGTGTGCGTTATATTTTCTAATGAAAATAAAAAAAACGCTGCAGACAAGTATTCAACGTGGCTAAGAACATGCAGAGTATAGAATAATTCCTATTACATTAATCACATGCTTCACACAATCCGGCCTAATTTTGAATATTTCCCTCAGCTTTATCAATCAGTAGCAACTATGAACTCAGCTGCATGCATTTTGTTATTTTTAGAATATAACCATTTGATTTACTTGAGGTATTCAACAATTCATATTAATTATTTTTGCTGAGACTTTGTAACCAACAGCATTCCCTCATCAAGGCTAGCATTCCACGACCTACAAACTTATACTAATATTATAGAAAGTCAGCCTAATTTCATTCAGACAAACATGTCTTATTTCTTTGTGAGTACTGGTGGCAAGGATGTGCTCACTGACCAAAGCCCACCTGAAGTTCTAAGGAGATGACGAGGTTACTACACTTTGGACTAAGAGTTGTAGCCAATTGATAAAGGAAAGGTACAAATTTTGGCTTTTAATGCCTTTTTCTTCCCCTCCCAGATACCTGTTGATGGACAAAACATGTTACAAATTACTCTTAGATTTAAAAGGACTCTTGCTACATAGTAGGTTGAATTATTAAATTAGCTGTAGTTTATCTTTGGTTTTTATCTTGCTAGGAAAGAAGTCTTCCATGTTAATTTGCTTAAAAGTGAACATTTGAGGGTAAAATATAGGGAAATCAGTAGCTCAAACAGGACTGTATTCCCTACTCTAATAATTACTTCCTACTCATTCCAAAATTTCCATATGGAATATAGAAATGTTTTCAGGTGGTTGCGTAATAGTTCATAGTTATTCTAATTTTGATAAATGAACTTAGCAAAGAAAATTTCATTGCATGCATTTTTGCTACAATAGTTGAAATAATATGAAAAGATTTATGATCTGCAAGGAAAATTCATCTGTGTTGCCAAACAAGCAAATAAACAAGCAAATAAAACCTGCCTGATCACATGCTAAATTAATGAGTTTTTAAAAATTCAAGGAAACAAAAAAATAGATTTGAGCTATAAAAATGACTGCTATGCAATTATATGAGATAAATTTTACTTCAAATGGATTTGATACAGAAATGTATTTCTAATGAAAAAATTCAATTAAAAAATGTTTATTTTTTTTTTTTCTGTAAATGGCATTTCTAACAAATCTTTAGCTTTTATTTGTTTAAAACTGCAAAAGCATTTTTGATGTGTTATACTTTAAGTCCTGACCTTCCGGTTAATGGAAAGTTCTCACACAGATTTCAGTCAACTTGGCCCTCAGCTATGGAAATAATTGACAGAACTAGGCCTAACATACACAACTTGGTTGGGCATGGCACTTACCTGCTTGATTTGTGGTTACATTTACAGACACATACTGCCGGACTCCTGGACTCAAGTCGGACACTCCATTCACTGCCTCAATCTCAAAGGTATAGTTTGTGTGAGCGAGTAGATCCACCATCATGACAGAGGTGTTTTTCAGGCCGCTTTGCCGGGGAAGGTACCTGACATGACCGCCACACTCCTCACACACACCTGCATGGGAGTTGCACTTCTTGCATGCAATATAATATGACACATCTTTCCTTCCACCAGTGTCAGCAGGCGGAATCCATTCCAGAAAGACACTAGTTTCATTAACATTTGAGATGGCATTCCGAGGAGCGGAGGGGGGTCCTGGTTTGCAAAGTAAAGTAAGAAAAACATATTTTAAGATGATATTAATTAGGCATTATTTACCACAGCAATTCCTGGTCTGAAGGAAAAAATAGATTTGCAATAAATCCTTTAAGTCATAATTTGTAGTTTTGTTTTCACAATTTTGTAGGAACAATAGTGGGGTTTATTCCCTATGGAAATGACTTATTTTAGCATTGTTATAACGATAGTTCAGTAAAAGAAGAATGTGTTGCTTCATGTATGTGTAATCAGTTATGGAGTAAAATGATGTATGCACAACTACTATTAGATAAAATTACATATTTAAAAACTGGTGAGTTTCTTGGGGATTGAACTGAATGTTTCCTCATTGATGCTAACCCTTGCAACCTACAAAGTAAACACGAAGTATCTACTTATAAATAAGCATAGGAAAATACAGAATTTTCAGCATAGCTCCTGACTACAAATTTTGTAAGTAAAAAAAAAAAAAAAAACCTTAGCTTGCTTCAAAATAGATTGCATATCTACTTGCTAAATCACCAACAGAATTTGAAATCCCCTACTGTATATCAAAAAGGCATTAGAATTTAAGTAAATGGTCAAAATTATAATTTGCAATGAAACATATTTTACTTTGATGTTTTTATATTACAGTTCTGCAAGTTGTGAATTTTACTTAATTGAAAATCTAAAATTTATTTTAAAAATAACCCTCAAAAGGACTACAATAGGATGAATAAAAGTGTTCAGATTTTGAAGGATCAATAGAACAAATTTCAACTTCCAATAACCTACCAAAATTAGAAAAGAAATACATTTAACACAAATATTTTCATAGACTCATAGCACGTCACCTACTAATAGATATTAGGAGTGAAACTTTCCAAACTTCATGAAGTATTTCTTGTACACTGTACTTTTTTGTATATAGTTAATGGAAACTGGGTGTAGCTTTTAAAATATATTTTATGTTCAGAGTCATCTTATTTCAATAAGATGGAATATTTCCACTACAATATGAGTAATGAAATCCATGATCAGAATTGCTTTACAAATTTCATATGTTAAGGGTAACTATATCTTATTTGTATATTATTTTAATTATTCCTGAACTTGATTAGCATAATAGAGAGATCAAAAATTAATTAGGTAATTTCTAACATTATAGTCAATGTTTAGATATTTAGTTAAAACTTCAGTCAGTTGTTAATGCTATATTATTGGATAATCTCAAAGAAAAAATGCATTTATATTTGTTCCAGAGGCAATTTAGACACCTCTCCTTATACAGAGAATAAAATGGAGTATGGTGGTAGTTGAATGGTCCATAAGCATAAATTAAGCTACTTAGGATGATCTGTTATCCTAATATGCATTGTCTGCTCTAAATATCAAAATTAACAATTTTTAAGTAACATTTATTAAGTCATGACTTTTGAGGGATTGTTTTAAAAGTGATACAAAGCTAACTGGTATTTAAGATTTAGCTGGATGGAATGTCATTTAATTATTTATTTAATTATTTAGAGACAGAGTCTCTCTCTGTCTCCCAGGCTGAAGTGCAGTGGAGTGATCTTGGCTCATTGCAACCTCCACCTCCTGGGTTCAAATGACTCTCCTGCCTCAGCCTCCTGAGTAGCTGAGATTACAGGGGCACCCCACCATGCCTGGGTAATTTTTATATTTTTAATAGAGATGGGATTTCACCATGTTGGCCAGGCTGGTCTCTAACTCCTGGCCTCAAGTGATCCACCTGCCTGGGCCTCCCACAGTGCTGGGATTACAGGCGTGAGCCACCGCACGAGGCCAAAATGTCATTGAAATGAAAGAACCCCTTAACTAAAAACTTGACATCTTTGCCAAAAAATAAAAAAAATCCCTACCTTGACTATATTTACGGTTGAATCCTATGAATTTTGCCATACCTGTCATCTCATATACTTTAACATAAAACAGTACCCTTTAAGTTGAAATAATTTCTTAAGACGGAAATATCCAGTCTGTCATTGATGGGCATTTGGATTGTATTTGCTTTGCTTTACTATTGTAAACAGTGCAGCAATACACATACTTGTGCATGTGTCATTATAGTAGAATGATTTATAATCCTTTGGGTATATACCCAGTAAGGGGATTGCTGGGTTAAATGGTATTTCTGGAAACACACATGTTCTTGTTTACTACACACTTTAGCTTATTTAATAATACAAAGTTATACACAAAATGAAATTTAAGATAAAAAATTACAGGATTAACCTCTGAGAAATATCTCTAAGTTAGAACAATGTCTAACTTCTGTGTTTTATTTTTTATTTCTATCAACTGAAAAATCCTTGCATTTAACACGTTTCCTCTAAATCTATAAAAATGAATCAGCAGCTGAATCCTCCCTTTCTTCTGACTCTTCTACTAACAGATAGGATGGAGGCACAAACAACTTTAAAGTCTAAAGGAAACTCAAACTCAAGTGAGACCCTAAAGTAGAGGTAAATAGTGGAAGCTCGAACTAACATGCACCTACAAAAAACATGTGATAACATTCCACTGCCCTAATCGTAGATATGATGTGTGAACCAAAGTAGAACTGCGACAAACCCTTAATTTAAGCAGATTCATCAGAATTTTTGGCTTTATTTTCATTTGATTTTTTTTCCGTAAGCTTATAAAATGTTGTTGTTTAGATTTTAAAACTTTGTATATTCTACTAAAAAAAATTGAAGTTGGAGATATAAATTCAATTCCAAAGAGCCAAAGGCAAACTGAAGCTCAAGATCTTCATCTGAACATCCATCAAGTGATAAGGAAATCGTATGCAGTAATTGTGGCATTATGAATGCAACTAAAAACATACACACACACTCATAGATTATGTATTATAAAGATCTTGTACATGAGTCCTTTTTTTTTTTTTTTTTAGAAATGCATACAAATTAGTGCTCATTGGACAACACAATATTAGAAATTCACACACTTGGAAACTGAGAAATATGAAGCCTGACTGTGGGCTTTGGTCCTAAAACAGTGCTAAGCAGTCCTTGCCACCAAAGCAGTTTCCTCCCTCATGACCCAACCCCATTTCCAAACCTAACAAATTTACAGAAAGGGAAGTTCACATTTATGCTGAAAAAAGGAAAGATCAAGGGTAGGCCACTTAAAGAAAATACTAATTAGAAAATTAATAAAATTTGAAAGACAATTCAACACATGGTTTTTCTCTTTAATTTACCACTCTGTTGTCTAGACAACATTTTCCTTATTTGGGCATTCATTTGCTCTCATAAGCAAAATAATTATTTAAATCTCCACTGCAACCAAAATGTATCACATTCAATCATAGCTTATATCTTCCCCATTCATATGTATCCTTACAAAAGCACATATATAAAAATGGTATTTATTCATTTGAAGAGGAAATTACTTTTCACTAATAATCATCTAACCTGTAAAATCATCAACCTTGGGATAAAAAGAATGGTCTTCAGAATGTAACGCTAATTACTAGCAATGATTTAAGGAAATCCAAAAATGTGTTTCACTGACACTATGAAATTTAGACACCATGAAATTCAGATAAAATTTTAATTTGTGATTATTTGATAACATAAAAATTCTGCACTGCTTCCTTAAATTTAGAGATGGATACTAACATTTCAAGCTTTTGTGAACACCTTTGAAAGCAGCTACAACTTCCTGGAACCTAAAATAGTAAATCCAGGCAGTTCATGGAAATTAAACAATATGAGGAGGGAGGGATTCACTCTCCTTCTCTTTAATTTTCTGTTTTTGCTTGATTCGCTACAGAGACTTTGCTTGTGGAAAAACTGAAAGTAATGTCGTCAAGCAAATAAATCCGTAAATGTGTTACATTCTCAGAAATATATGGAAAACCAAATATATAGAAAACAAAAAATGTTGACAGATGTGGCTACATCTGCTGCAAATGTTGGAATTAAATGTTTACTATTCATCTGCTCTACTTAAGATCAGCAAATCTATTAAATAATAGTTAAGGACACTCACTGACAAGAAACATGACCATTGCTTGAGAACCCTAGCAAAGAAAGTTGGTGTACATATGACTCTGATCTAAATCTGATTTGCCACTCCCAGTTCTCTATGTTTTGAAATATTTCCTGTGTTCTTTCATAAATTACTTTCTCAGTGACTTATTGGGGCAGTTTAGAAAAGTTGGCGAAGGCTCCATTAGCTACATAATTTTGTGATGAGAAAACTGGCAGAGGAAGAAGAGGAAGGAGGAAGAAGAAGAAGAAAAAGAAGAAGAAGAAGAGGCAGAGGAAGAAGAAGGAGGAGGAAGGAGGAAGGAAGAAGAGGTTTTAATGTAAACTGGGAATTAGATTATCAAAGTTATGTTGTTATGTTTAGCTAGCATGAACACTGAAATAAGCCACAAAATAAAAGAAAAAATTCTATATCTGTGTCTCAGCTGTTGAATTTGAAGTTAGGGAAAATGGATGCTTCTAACAATGAGTGATAAAAGAGACTCAGCCTTTTCAGTTCTTATTCAAGGAGATTGAAAATTGATGAAAACTGTATAGAGAAGATTAAACATTATGCCTGTTTTAGGGGAAAATATTACTAGAATATAACAGGCTCCATCGTGCTGTTTCCTCAAAACTGGTGAAAGTTAGCATTACTAAATATCCATGGGTTTCCTTACTTGTGCATGCCATTGTGGGTGGATCAGACTCTCTCCTGAAATAATCCTTTTCACAGACACAAGAGGTTGAAGCTTCCTCATGGGTATAACTGTGAGGTGGACATTTGCCGCAGCTCTGGATGTGAGGTGAGGCTTTGAAGAACCCAGGTCTGCACGCTGTCAAAAGAAATAAGAGACTAAGCTTTTGCCTGGAACAGATGCAGTGTTTGTTTTGTGAATAATGTCATTATTTTGACTAGCATACGCAGATTACAGATAACACAATCTTTGCATCAATTTCAAGAATTTTTCATAAGCTTCTGGATAGTAAATACCAGGCCATTCATTCAAATAATCAAATATTTACTTAAAGTACTTAAACATTTATGGAGTGTACATACTTGTAATGATTTTTATGCTACAGGAGCTTATAAGGAATTATATTGATAAAAGGCAAATACTTATATGTATTTAAAACAGTGCTTTGTGTATGATTTTCACTGACTCTATCATTACTACAACTATATTGAAGAAATAAATATTATTCCAGATACTGCTAAAATGGTGTGATACAAGGTAGGCACGCAACATTGTTATTGAATAATAAATGAATTAATTAGTATGTGCTAAATGCCTCATAAATTCTGTTAGATTGGAGAAAATGCATAGATGACTTGATATATCAACTATATTATTTTGATTTCAGGGGAGTCAAATTTTTGACTTTTTTTCACATTTACTTCTTTTAATAACTTTTCTTTGAGACACCTACTGATTCAACATTTATCCATTCTAATATCAGAAAGGCTTATTTACTATACAAATTATAATAATTTCTTAAGCGCAAACATTATGTCTTATTTAGTTTTGCACTTACATTTTCCAGTGTTTGACCACAAAAAGCATTCAAAAAGTTCTATGAAATGTGTGAATGAATAAATGGAGTGGCATGAGTGTTATAACTGAACTATTAAGAATCGCATAAAGAAAGTGTTTTCTGATATTTCTGTGAGCATTTCTAAGCTTATCATCAGGTAAATGTGCAGTAAATCTTTTTATTCTGTGGATTTTCTACATGTTCATATTATTCTTATTTCTCAATGGCTAAAAAGCCAAATTTAATATGCTAATTGTTCAGTATGGGTCACTTGAAGACTACCAAACTGATGGTCTGAATGCTTTGTGTAGCTTACTTTACATAAAATTAATCAACTATGTTTTTCTGTTTTCAAAGCTCATTACATATACTGAAGTATCACGCATATTTGCTGAAGCTCAAAGGTGAACTTGTATTTCAGTAGAAATTTCTGATAGATATAATGAATTGGGACCAACTTTCATATGCTATAAATGATTTCATGTTTTAGTAATCCATGCTAAGGCTCTCTGCCATCACCATGAATAATCGGGAACTGGCAAAATTCAGAAGGTACTCTTTTCAGTAGATCTAATTATAGTGATAGTAAAGGCTTAATGCTCTTATAAATTCTGAGAGAATGTGAAGGTATTTGAAAGATAAGAAGAGCTTTTTGATAGTATTAGGGACATTCTTGTAGTTAAATGATTAGGAGAAGATTTAAAATATTATTTTTCTTATAATAGGATTGCTATAGCAGCCTATACCATACTTAGCTAAGTTATTCAATTTTCCTTCTTTTATCCTTTTAGTAAAACCATTCTCACTTTAAACACTATTTGCTTTCAAAGACATGAAGTGTCAATTCATATGTTCTAAGTATTTGGAATTCATTTACCATTCATGAAACAAAAGTCATTTCTTTTTAATGAATGTCTCTTAACTTAAACACTTTATATTATATCACATATAACACTGCTGTTCAAACTCCCAAGGGAGCTTTGGAAATATAAAGTAATATAAATCAAAGTAAAAAGTAGTACATGTATCTTTCTGTTCAGCTCAATAAGATGTTTTCGACAGGTGTAGTGGGCCAGTAACTCTACTTGGACTGGCTTCAGAGGTAAATGAGATAGACATGGCCTTGCCTTTATGAATCTTAAACGTATTCCATAAATATTATAAATATTATTACACTAGGAAAAGAAAAAAGAGCTATAGCAGTAAACATAGATACCCAATTTAATCTGGATTATTTACGGAGACTTCCCTCAGGAAGCTGACTTTCTGCTTATATTTGAATGACTATGAAAATTATTTAATTTGAGTTAGAGTGTATCAGTACCTTAAAGGGAGAACTCCTTGCAAAGGACTACATCAGGTGGAGAACAAATAGGGAAATGGAAGATACTAAAGAATTGATCAGGAAGATAGTCGGAATAAAGTGGAAGAGTCAAGTTTATACAGGACAGAGGGCACCAGGCCACAAAAACCTTATATATTTTATTAGATATTTGATATTTGATATATATAATAATGTTTTAATACTTTAAAATACTATACTTCTCTCCATTACAATTAAAATATACAGCCATATATGTGTGTGTGTATATATATGCATACTATACATATAAAGGAAATTGAGTTAAAAATGCACAGGCTAGCATTGTTTGCAGTGTTCAAGATATAATTAACTTTCAAAAGCATTGCTGGCCTTATCTAAGTGTTTTATTGAAAAACACAGAAAATCACTAAGAACAAGATTCATTTTCATAGTTCTATTATATGTGAATTATCAGAAGATATAAGCTAAGCTAAGTGAATTATATTTATTTAATACATTTTTCAAAATAAGGTACTCAGAAGATAGTTTAGTGTGGGTTTAAAATATGTGTTTCTAAGAAAAACAGCATAACACAAAATGCTACCAGGAAATTAAAACTCAAAACATCATATTTTAAATCATATAAATATTATTACACCAAAATTTAACAGTGACAGCATTTTATCTTCATATTTAACACATTGGAAATGTAGCCAGAGCAATTAAGCAAGAGAAACAAATAAAAGGCATCCAAATAGGAAAAGAAGTCAAACTACTTCTCTTCACTGACAATGTGATTCTGTACTTTGAAAACCCTGGAAACTTCACCAAAACGCTCCTGGATCTGATAAATGATATCAGTAAACCGTCAGGATGCAAAATCAATGTATAAAAATCAGTAGCATTTCTATATACTCATAATATTCAAGCTCAGCGCCAAATCAAGAAAGCCCCATTCACAATAGTCACGAAAAGAATAAAATACCTAGGAATACATTGAACCAAAGAGGTGAAAGACATATACAATACTACAAAACACTACTTAAAGAAATCATAGATGACACAAACAAATGGAAAAACCTTCCATACTTATGGATCGAAGGAATCAATATCATTAAAATGCCATGCTGCCCAAACCAATGTACAGATTAGTCAAAACTATTACAAAATTCATATGGAAAAAAAATGAGCCCAAATAGCAGAAGTAATCTTAAGCCAAAAGGAACAAAGCAAGAGGCATTAGATTACCCAACTTCAAAATACAGTGTAAGGTTCCAGTAAGTGAAACAGCAGGTTACTGGTACAAAAACAGAGTCATAAATGAATGGAACATAATAGAGAATCCAGAAATAAAACTGCACATCTACAGCCTTCTGATCTTTTACAAAGTCAACAAAAATATGCAATAAGGGCAAAATTTCCCATTCAATAAATGGTGCTGGGATAGCTGGTTAGCTATATGCAGAAGAATGAAACTAGACCCCTACATTTTACTATGTACAAAAATTAACTCAAGATGAATTAAAGACTTAAATTTCACGTCTGAAACTATAAAAATCCTAGAAGAAAACCTTAGGAAACACCATTCTAGACACTGATCTTGAAAAAAAGAAAGTATGACTAAGTCTTTACAAGCAATTGTAACAAAAACAAAAATAAAAAGCAGGATCTAAGTAAATTAAAGAGCTTCTGAACAGCAAGAAAAACTATTAACAGAGTAAACAGACAACCTGCAGAATGAAAAAAAAAAAAATTTGCAAACTATACACCTGACAAAGATGTAATATCCAGACTCCCTAAGGAATTTAAACAATTAAACAAGCAAAAACATAATAATAATCCCATTAAAAAGCAGGCAAAATACAAGGACAAACACTTCTCGAAAGAAAAGATACAGTCAACAAACATGAAAAAAAAAAAAATACTCTACATCACCAATCATCAGAGAGGTGCAAATCAAAACCAAAATGAGGCACCATCTCACAATAGTCATAATGGAGATTATTTAAAAGTCAGAAAACAACAGATGATGGTGAGGCTGTGGAGAAAAGGGAACGCTTATACACTGTTGATTGGAATGTAATTAGTTCAGCACTATGGAAAGCGGTTTGGAGATTTCTCAAATAGCTGAAAACAGAACTACTGCTCGACCCAGTAATTCTATTACTGGGTATATCCAAAAGAAAATAAGTTGTTCTGACAAAATAATGTATGGGCTCATATGATCAGTGCAGTACTAATCAATAGCAAAGGTGCAGTATTAAATAGCAAAGGCACGAATCAGCCTAGTTTCCCATCAGTGGTGGGCTGGATAAAGAAGATATACAAATACACCATGGAATACTACACAACCATAAAAAAGAACAAAATCATGTCCTTTGCAGCAACATGGATGCAACTGGAAGCTACTATCTTAAGTGAACTAATGCAAGAACAGAAAACCAAATACCACACATTCTCACTTAAAAGTGGGAGCTAAACTTTGTGTACTCATGAACATAAAGATGGCAACAACAGACCCTAGGCACTACTAGAGGGGAGAAGGAGGAAGGAAATTGAGTCAGGGATGAAAAACTAACTGTTGGGTACTATGTTCACTACCTGAGTGATGGGATCATGGTATCCCAAATCTCACCATCATGTAATATACCCATGTATCAAACCTGTGCAAACCCCTGAATCTAAAAGACAATTTAAAATTATTTTTTAAAAATGTCTTCTCAGTATGAAAACTGGTATTGTATTAAAACATTGATACAATTAAAATAAATTTAAAGTAGGAGCTCTAAAATTCAGCAACATCTCTTGAGTAATATCAAATGGAAACAAGAAACAGATCTTACTTGAGAATCTAGCGCTAACTGGTTAACTAGAATATAAGTTTAAATGACTGAAAACAATAAGGCTAATTCTAACATCAGTATGTTGCATAAGAAAAGGACAGGAATACTATTGATAAATAAATCTCTCTCTATAATGTATTTTTAATTTATGCTCACCAAATATTGGCAGAAATTCAAAGATGATATAATATTTATAAATGAAACATAAAATAAATTTGGTTACATATTCATTCATCTACAATATGCAATAAACCAGAATTCCTGCCATGAACTGTACTGAACATGGAATATACAAATATAATTAAGACATTTTTATTGCCATTGTGCCATTAAATAGCTGAGTTGTGTGGCAATCACTTATACATTATCTGTCACATATTTAGAAATGCACTAATTGTTTAATGGTGTTTAATATTAACATAGATATTTTAAAAAGTCATTCAAGACAATTACAGCATTCATGTGTGTGATACACATGATACATATATATAAATTAAATATATATTTAAATATATCAATATTTATATATTACACATGTGTTGTTATCTTACAT
>NW_012115032.1:3210582-3218742 GCF_000951035.1 Colobus angolensis palliatus | reverse complement strand
AATATATCTGTATTAAATATATATATTTAACCAAATTGTGGACCATCAGTAACAGATATATTCATATGTTGTAATATGTATATATATAATATAAATTGTAGTGTTTGTACATATAAATAAAATCATAAATAAAATAAAGTGTAAAGTATTAGAAATTGATTAGGATTATATTACTTTCACTTTTTATATTGCTAAGTCTATATCTTTTATAGAAGGGTTTTATCACGTAGTATCAATGATTAATTCTAATACTAATTTCCTTCCCATAATTCAGAGAGATTATTACCTCATTTAGCATTCCAAAAATGGCAAAATACTTTTACATTTGGTAGAAATTATTATGTACCAGATACCACTTCTTGGTTTTTTTTAATGATGACTTCTATACTTCATTACCAGCAAAGTTAGAAAAGTTTAAAACACGTTGAAAAATATATATATAGATAGAACAAATTCACCCAATAATCTAGGACAGAAAGTTTGTCATGCTCAAGTGAAGTACATTTCTTTGACTGTTACGCATTTCTAAACTATTCACTGACAAATAATTTAGCCTCCTAAGATAAAATAGTTAAGCTGAACTAAGTTCAGTTTTACAAGTCTAAATACCAAGGGTACAGAAAAGTATTTATGGGAAGACATTCTGCAGTGAGGTGATGTTGTATGTCTCCATCTCAACAATGTGGATGTGCTTGACATATAGTAGCTAAACATGAAGTTCATTTTGGCCTAGAATGAACTGACACATGGCTTTTTGACTGTAGACTCTCATAAATCACAATATGACTTTTTGTTTATCTAATTGAACCTCCACTGAAATAAATGCCACACGATTTCAGAAGTTCTTCAAAGGTTTCTAGGAACAATTTGTAAAATATAAATATTTATCATAAATAATATAACTCAGGTATCTTTCAAAGCAGAGTTGATTTCCCCTTAATCATTGATTCCTCTACAGTACTAAGTTGCTTTAGATAAATTTGCATTTTTGTTTTACTTAAGATGCTAAGCAATTCTTCTATCCCAAGCAAATCAATGTGAATTAGTTCAGAAACAAGAGTACTTCAATAATAGTATGTATAAGGGTATATACAAAAATGTAAACTTGTCTATGTGTAAAACATTTTAAGTATTTGGTTACATATTTCCCGCTTCATCAAAAATTTTAATTAGATAAAGATTTGAGAATTGGAAAGAAGTATTTCTGCTGTCAAAATGAACAGGCTTGGAAAGAACACACTAAAAGACTAGGAAAAGTTAGAATAAGCTATGTTCGAATTAAGCATTATGCCTTCTCTACTCTTAAACTTTTATTTCTTCTACTTCATAGACAAATAAAAGGTATCTATCTGAATGAAAGTTCATCTTAACACAAACATACTTTGTGCTTGTTTTATTGTGTCATTTTGATCTTACGAACAAATGGTACTTTTCAACAGTTTTTGTTTTTTTTTTTTTTGTTTTTTTTTTTTTGAGACAGAGTCTCGCTCTGTCTCCATTCTCCTGCCTCAGCCTCCCAAGCAGCTGGAACCACAGGAAACGCCACCCACACCCGGCTAATTTTTTGTATTTTTAGTAGAGACAGGGTTTCACCGTGTTAGCCAGGATGGTCTGAATCTCCTGACCTCGTGTTCCGCCCACCTCGGCCTCCCAAATTGCTAGGATTACAGGCGTGAGCATTTAAATTCTTCAAGAAAACAAGAAGCATCCACTGTCAAATGAGTTTAATAAATCCAGTTTCTTGTGAATTTGTACTTTCGAAAAGCAGAAAATTGAATTAAATTAAATGACTTTTAAATTTTAAGTGATAAAACTTCTAGCACCTTATTTTACCATGCCTTCAACTAGTGAAAGCATAAAGCCAAAAATGTCAAGGGATGCTTTGTTCACAAAATATCGAGAAAATGCACTCTCAAGTAAGTTTTTAGAGCACCTAAATTTAGCACCGTGCCTTGCAAATTTTTCAACATATTTTCATGGGTTAATTGGCAAGCCCGAATTTATACCTCTTTTCCATTTTCTCAAGCAAAACTACCATTTGTAATTATTTTGTAGGTTTAGAGAAAAGCTGGAAACTATGTTTTTGAGAGTGATTTAGCCATGGAAATTTGTTTAAAAAGGGAAATCTGTGGATGAATGCTGTCTCACTTGAAACCATGACAAAAATATTAGCATTTGCTTACTGATGATACAACATACATTATTTTATCTAAATTAATAGATACCACTCCAAGTTCCCCACTTATAATTTTTACTCAGCATAGGCAAATATAATTTTGTTTACAAGTTGATTCAATGTCATCACCTTTAGGCTTTTTTACTATGTTTCATATTAATGTGATGGAAAATATGAACTAAATACTCAGGAAGTGACCTTATATCAACCTTTAGTTCTTCCTTAGTGCATGTGCTTTCGTGTTAACATGAATGTTTATTGCCTTGACAGGTAGGGTGCACAGTTTAAATATAAGCTGTATGATTTATTCTGCAATTGAAAGAAAAGCTTAATGTCCTATGTATTTCATTTGAAGTATACATTATTTTAGACTCAAGTAGAGAGATCTGCTTTGATTAATTCATGTCTGTATGGTCATAAAATAAGTCCAGCTATGAATCATTAAGTGAATATGTTGTGGTTAATGCAATAAAACTTCCATTTAGGGACAAAAGCAACCAACACATTTATTATAAAAGGATGTGCAAGGTCTTGTCCTTGATTGCTAAGATAGAAATAATGTTTTCAGTCATGAATATCTCTCCTTGTACTATTGGGAATTATATCTTAGTTCATTAACTCAGAAGAAAATCGTATGTATTTGACAAAATTATATTCCCTTTCATAAAATAAAAAAGGAAAATTACCTATGTGCTATTTTGGAATAAAGAATAAAACCATTACATGTAGTATAAAAGGCATTCCTTATTACATTTTTTTCCTTTAAAATCAAGCAACAATTATAACAAAAAGAAAACTTATTCCCCAGTTAAGTTAGATAATCATTGTCTAGGTTGTGTATAATTTAATCAAAACAATAACAATGTAGTTTTCTTTTTAAAGCATACATAGCTAAATATAAAGGTTTTCACACTGTAATTTTACTTAAAAGAAAAAAAAAGAAATGTTAAAAAAAAAAAAAAGAAAAGACTATCCCCGATTGTGAGAAAGTCTTCTTGGAGTAGTGTATCTGTATCTATGAATATAAATATAGTACAGGAAGTATAGAGGTCACATCGGGTATACAGTGACCTGAACTGTTGCTCTGAACTACTTTTCTCCAAACTGTGTACTGAGAATTAAAATGAATCAAGCCATTTTGCAAATGTTCAGTGCAAATCTATAGAATGTTCCTCTTTTGAATTGAAAATCTGTAAATTAGCAAAACCAACTGGCTAATGAAGTTCATTTGGTAAAAGCAGTCATCGATTTGCCCCTAATTTTCAGTGTGCAAGTGTCCTACTGGGTCTTAAATTAAACAATTTCAGATGTCAACATTTAGAGACATACTTCTTTACTTACAGAACAGAAAATTCATGCTCAAAATAACTTGGCAAACACTCTCCTTTAATAACATACCTTATTTCTAAAAGCTTCAACCAGGTAAACTCTCGAATGTATTTCATTGTATTATATATTATTTATCCACATGTAGTTAACTATTTGACCTGTTTAAAACAATTATTACTACAGAAATATTCAGTCACTCCCAGAGTCTATACTCATGTCCTAACTAACTGGGGATATCAATTTCAAAACCCGAATGGGTCTTGGCTTTTTTGCGGAAGCCAGAGAGGGAAGAAAAAGGAAGCCAGGAAAACAATAACTCTAAAAGGCTGATTATAGGGATGGTTAGAAAACAGTGTCCTGATTTTGTAAGATGAGAACTTAAACTTTACAGTTATATCTTAACCCAAATTAGATCATATTGCAAAGCATATTCCTTTTGCATTGTTATTTTATGATTACTAATCTGCCACCATTTATCAGCACATTCCCACTTTTGCAACCCTCTGACAAAGCGATAATACCAGTAGCCACATTAATAAAGCAAATTGACATTTATTCAGCATGTTCACTAGTGCCAGACAGTGAGTAAAATTCTACACAGATTCAGATCGTTTCATTAGCACAACCATCATATGAAGTGAGTAGTAAATTTCTATTTTATAGGTACAATGCTAGACAATATGTCCAAATTCTTAAAAATACTAAGTGAAGAATCACTAAGTGAAGAATCTGAGAGTTCAGTACAGATGGATCTGGTAACACAGCTAAGCCTTCTCACAAATGTTCTATCCATTGTGGAAGACATTTCAAGTCTATCCCATGCAATTTCAGATGACACATATTTCTTTTATTTTTTTGAGAGGGAGTTTTGCTCTCGTTGCCCAGTCTGGAGTGTAATGGTGTGATCTCCACTAACTGCAACCTCTGCCTCCCGGGTCAAGCGATTCTCCTGCCTCAGCCTCCCAAGTAGCTGGGATTACAGGCATGCACCACCATGCTTGCTAATTTTTTTTTTTTAGTAGAGACAGGGTTTCTTCATTTTGGTCAGGCTGGTCTCGAACTCCCGACCTCAGGCGATCAGCCCACCTTGGCCTCCCGAAGTGCTAGGATTACAAGCGTGAGACACTGCACCCGGCGGATACATATTTCTATTAGCAAAACTTTAATTCACTAGTTTTTCTTAATTACTATATTCTCATATGCCTGTTCCTAGCTCTTCCAATCCATGTAACCACACAATATCTTCTCTTTTGGTTGTGAACTTAGAGGTCACATAGACTTGAATTCTATGTTAATAAGTTTACATTGTTTCTATATGACCCTTGACATTTCCTTATCATAAAATAGCAACAGTCTTATGGAATTTCTGAAAGGGTTTAATCAGAATGTGTGTGTGTGTGAGTATAATTGCTGGCAGCAGAAACTAAGCACTGAATAGCTCTTTTAAAACATTAGGATGGTTACTATGATTGATTTGGCAATGGTCACTGAGTTTTAGCTGCCTTGGTATCTATCCACTTCAATCCAAAATTGATATCTCACAATCACTGTAGAACTGAAAATAACTGTGAAGGCAACTGACATGTGCCTGACATAATCCACAAACATGCTAGACTTGTATATGATGCTCAAGTACAGGTAATTCCTCCCATCCCCCTTTGTTTTCCCATTGAGAGGTCATACTAACATTTAAGTCAGAATGTAAAATAAGGTTTTATAAATACACAATAAAAATATGAATTAAGAAAGGAATTTTAGAACTTTTATTTATTAAATCAAGAAAGAAATGAAATAAACTGCCTAAGATCACATGGATACTCAAGACTAGAATTTTGGCCCCTGATTCCAATAATATACTCTGTAAAATGCATCATGAAACTATTTCCAAAACGATAATAATTCATTTTTTAGACAAAAATAAACCTCGGAGAACCATATGCCATTGAAGGATTTTTTGTGTGTTTCTTCTTTTTAATTATTCCTTTACCTCTTCCACTAATACTGTTTACCTCTTCCACTAATAGTCTTTTTCAATGTCATCCACTCCAGACTCACACTAAGGACATGTCTAAAACTAACATTAGAATTCTTATAAATAAATTCAGAATGTTTACTTTATTAGAAATTAATACTTGAAGAGACTACCTTACTAAAAATAAGAAATAAGGCTTATCTTTTTAGTAAAAACCAGCACAAACTTTTATGAGGGTAATATTTGACCTATGATAATTTTTCCCTCCTCAGATATAAAATATCCAAAAAATTCATTTTCTTTGTCTTTGTGAGCTTCAGAGGGGTGCAGGATATATAAATTCTCTTGTAAGTTTTGTAATATAGTATCACAATATTAGAAAAATAATGTCTTCTATGAAATAATTTCAATTTATTCATTCAAATAATATGATTTAAAATTAAAAAAAAAGGTTAATGAAAACACATGCAAGTAAGCTATAGAACCTCAAGTTTATTGTTTCTCTTTTATTGAAACATTTTTACAACATAAGCCTAGCTGATTGACTTATATTTTACAGCATGAAACATATCACATTGATAATAAAGAAAGAATATTTGTCATGGACTAGACAAAACATTTGTATCTTCCCCAAATTCATATGTTAAACTGTATCCCCCAACTTGGTGGCATTTGAAGATAGGTCCTTAGAGAGGTACTTATAATCAGATTAGATCATGAGAGTGGGCCCTTGTGCCTTATAAGAAGAGGATGATCCCTAAATCAGTCAATCAATCAATCAATCTCTCTCTTTGTCTCTCCACCTGTATCACTGAAGAATGGCCAGGTAAGGCAGTGAGAAAGCAGCTGTCTGCAAGCCAGGAAGAGAGCCCACACCAATAAATGAATGATTGGCTCCTTGATCTTGGACTTTCTAGCCTCCAGAACTGTGAGAAATAAATTTCTGCTGCTGAAGCCACCCAGCTTGTGGTTGTGGCAACCCAAGCTGACTAATTTTGCATTACTCAACACAGTACAGTGTGGGGATGTGGTAAGTAGGGTGTCTGTTTGGTATGGTATCGATTAAGTTATGTCTTTACAATTTTTTTCTTTATAAGAGATCCTTGCACTTTCAATAATATGTTAAGAACACTTTGCAAGCGTGGACTAACTGATCAGTAGTGTTTAAAAAATAAATGAAACATTTTCTGTGTGTGAGGACTAGTTGTGATGCTCAGTTTTTATATCTTCAAAATATACATATAATAGTTTTAAGATTTCATCAATGGGACTATATCAAATATATCTTGTAAACATTAACTTATGAAGATTTTACCTTATACTGTAACATACAGTGTATATGTGTATCTATGTATGTATGTTTCAATTTGACATTCTGAATCCTTTGATATGTGTTTACTCTATAACCCTAATTCTATAAAACTTACAGAAAGAGGTAACAATTTCAAACACACTAAGAAAAGTTTTGTAAATCTTAGTTCACAATGTGGGTAATTTACACAACATTTTTTAGGCAATCAGTTATTCTAATTTCATGGAACATCTTTAGTATCTCATACTAATACTTTGGTTTTTAAGCAATGCCTGCTAGGCTAAAACTTATTTGTATAACATAATTTATTTCCAATTCCTAGAAAACAAAACATGTTGTAGGTTTCCACGTACATATGTGCACTTGGCTGAAATACAGATTAAAAGAGAGGTGTCCTAGAAAATAACCAGTAGTCTTGAGAAAACATGTCACAATAATTGAAAAAAAAATTCCAAAGTTTATTGAGTGCTATGTGCTAGGCATGTGCTATTCAGGGTTATGTGTAAGAGTGAAAAAGATATGTTTGATAGGTGCTATAAGAGGTATTTAAGAGAATAAGTAAAAGGAATACCCAATGGTGGGGAATGAAAAGAGGGTCATAGTCTGCCTGAATGAAGCGATATATTTGTTGAAATATGAGGGAAAACGTGATCACTTACAGATGAAGTCTGGACAGGTTGGGTAAAAATGCACCAAACTCATCATTAACAGTAGTTATTATTAAAAATATTTAACATGACACTAAGCATGACATTGCTAATGGTTAGTGAGAGTACAGAAAAATAAAAATAAAGAAATAATTATGTCAGGAAATATATTAATTTTAATAGACATTAGATATAGTTTGGATCTGTGTCCCCATTTAAATCTCATGTTCAATTGTAATCCCCAATGTTGGAGGTAGGGCCTGGTGGGAGGCGATTGGATGATGGGGGTGCATCATGAACAGTGAACCACCATGCTTTTGGTGCTGTTTCTGTGACAGAGATCTCACAAGATCTGGTTGTTCAAAAGTGTGTAGTAGCTCCCTGCTCTGTCTCTCTTGCTGCTATGGTCATCTGAAGTGCCGACTTCTCCTTCCCGGTCTACCGTGATTGTAAATTTTCTGAGGACCCTCAGAGGCCGAGCAGAAGCCACTAGGCTTCCTGTAAAACTTGCAGAACCATGAGTCAATTAAGCCTCTTTCTTTTGTAAATTACCCAGTTTCAGTTGTTATAGAAGTACAAGAGGGACTAATACAACATTTTAAATACAAAGGCTGTTGTGTTTCATACCGATCTCATGGTGAACCATTAAACCCCAAGATATCATGAACATGAAATGTAAACGAATACACCTAACTGTTAAAATGTCTGTTATACATGCCAACAT
>NW_012115032.1:3206634-3210102 GCF_000951035.1 Colobus angolensis palliatus | reverse complement strand
TAGAGACGGGATTTCACCATGTTAGCCAGGATGGTCTCGATCTCCTGACCTCGTGATCTGCCCGCCTTGGCCTCCCAAAGTGCTGGGATTACAGGCGTGAACCACCATGCTCGGCCATAAATGTGGTTCTTAAGAAGCAACTAAATATTCTTGATAGATTTTCATTTATGTAAGCACACAGGTAGTATAATAGCAAGTTTTTGTTTTTTATATATTGCTCCTTAGCTCTATTGAGTGTTTAAAGCTGACGATTATTCCTAATTCTGATGAATCATATTTTATAGTGTAGTATTTCAAAAGATTTGTTGTTGTTGTTGTTGTTTGTTTGTTTGTTTATTTTCTGAGCTGGAGTCTCACTCTGTCACCAGGCTGGAGTGCAGTGGCGCGATCTCGGCTCACTGCAACCTCCGCCTCCCAGTTTCAAGCAACTCTACTGCCTCAACCTCCCGAGTAACTGGATTACAGTCACGCGCCACCACGACCAGCTAATTTTCGTGTTCTCAGTAGAGAAGGGGTTTCACCATGTTGGCCAGGCTGGTCTCAAACTCTTGACCTCGTTATCCGCCCGCCTCGGTCTCCCAAAGTGTTGGGATTACAGGTGTGATCACTGCGCGCAGCCTCAAAAGATGTGAAAGTACTCTAAATCTTTCACTTTTTTGTGTTTTTAAAGGCATCTGAAGTTCTACCATTTTTAATATATATCCATATTTTAAAAAGTCAATACTTGAAATTTATTGTCTATTATATGTCAGCCTTGTCCTAGTGCTTTTTCACATTTTCACACTTCACCTCCCATTTTATCCCTTACCTATTGAATCTTCCTCTCTGTATAACTGTGTACATTCCTTTGTTTTTGAATCCACCTGTCTTTCTCACTTCCAAAACTGCTAAAAACCTGCTCTAGTGACTGTTCTTCTACTTAAAGCTATCAGTAAACTCTTCTTTTTCTATAATCTTTTTGTAATATTCTCTTTACCTTTTTACACTAACAAACATATGGCTTTGTCCCAATGACACTAACTGTCCAGTAGTAGCTATTCTCTCCCATGCTTGCTATAATGGGGTTCTGCATAGGGTAGGTCTCCCCTTTGCTCTTCATTGCACTTTCCAGACCATGCTCCTGGCAGTAGATTTTGTTTCCCACTGTGGTTGCCACAGATGTTCCATTCCACATTCTTTACTTGCAATCTGATGTTGACATTCTTCTTGTCATTGGGTGAGATCCATGTCTCTGTCCCCTGAATCTGGCCATGCTTGTGATTAGAGCAGAATTGAGAGTATGCAACTCCATGCTAGGTGTAAAAAGTAATACAATTTCTGCCTACATTTCTTGTGACTTGTTCATCAGCATCCTAAAGATACTCAAGAGGCCACATGAAGAGGCTACATGTAGGTATTTTAGCTGACAGCCTACACCTCCAGCTAAGGCCCTGACCAACAATTAGAATGAACTTATAGACATGTTAGTGAATCTTGAGAGTATTCCAGCCTCTAGACTTTGAGTTGCCTCAGTTGACACCTTGTGGAACAGACATGAGCTTTACAACCTAGGCCTTTTCTAAATAGCAGATTTGTAAGCAAAATTACTGAGTGCAGTGGTTTTCATCAACTGCATTTTTAAAGGTTTGTTATACAGCAATAATAACAGAACACTCCCATTTTTCTACCTAGGCTTGTTATACAGCAATAATAACAGAACACTCCCATTTTTCTCCCTAGGTTTGTTATACAGCAATAATAACAGAACACTCCCATTTTCGCTCATCATCAAATCTCATGCCATCAAACTGTAAAACCAATTCAATTCCTTGATACTCCCCTTCACTCCTCGAATATTTTAACTCTTGGCTATTCCTGCAATAATTCTTGGTAATTAAAGTATGCACGAATACAAGCCTTCCACAACCCCCAGGCCCTTGACCTCATCTGCAATAATAATCCTATCCCTTACCTACCTCAGCCATTATTTCCCATAATTAATCAATAATTCCTTTAATCAAATCAAATGTTGTGATTATCAATAGCTGCAAACTCCACAATCTCAATTTTAGACATCCCATTCTCCAACTTCCACCTATTTTTAATCCTCTCTTGCTTCCTCTAGTGCCCTGACTCTACCAACTTGTCAACTCTCCATGTTCCCTAAAATCCATTTATCCTGCCAACTTTACACTGTTCTTTTCCATGCTAACAGACTTAATTAAACATACTCAACTGTTTTTAAACCTCTGCCACTTTATTACTTAAAGCTAGAGTTACTAGCTTTAAACAAATCTTGTATTTAGGTAGTAGAAATCCTTCTACATTGCTGTTTTCTTTTTGAAAAACAACAACACTGCTTTGCTCATCCTGTTCATTTGCATTTCCGTTTGAATTGTAAAACCAGCTTACCAGTTCTACAAATGAAGGCTGTTGAAATTTTAACTGTGGTTGTATTATACCTATATATACATTTCAGGACACCAAGTATCTTAAAATGAATCTTGCAATCCATTAAGAAGATACTATTTTATTTCTCTCAACAATATTCTGTAGTTTCCAGGGACAAGATCTTACACATCTTCTGTTAAACTTGTACCTAAGTATTTTATGTTTTTTCATGAAATTAATAGGATTTTAAAAAAAATTTATCTTCTAATAACTCGCAGTTAGTATGTAGTAACACAATCTATTTTGTTATATTATCCTCATATTTGCAAACTTGTGATGGTTAATTTCACTCGTCAATTTAACTGGACTAAGGGATGCTGAGATAGCTGGAGAACGTTATTTATGAATGTGTCTGTGAGGGTGTTTCCAGAAGAGATTAGCATCTGAATAGGCAGACTGAGAAAAGAGCATCACCCTTGCCAATGTGGGTAGACATCATCCAGTCCATTGAGGCTCTGAATAGAACAAAAAGTAGGAGAAAGGGAGAATTCAATATCTCTTCTTGAGCTAGGACATTCATCTTCTCCTGCCCTTGGACATCAGAGCTCTTTGTTCTCAGGCCTTTGGACTTGGAGGACTGAATTATACTACTGGCTTCCTGGTTCTCCAGAGTGCAGACAGCATATCCTGGGACTTTTCAGCCTTCAACGTCACATGAGATATTCCCATTATATAACACACATAAGTAGTTGATCCTTGAATAATGCGGGGTTTGGGATATCGACCAGCATACAGTCTAAAATCCACTTATACGTTTTGACTCCCCCAAAACTTAACTACTAGCAGTCTACTATTCACTGGAAGCCTTACCAATAACACAAATAGTTGATTAACACATATTTTGTATATGTATTATATACTCGATTTTTACAGTAGTGTAAGCTAGAGAAATGAAAATGTTATTAAAATCATAAGGAATTTACTGTTCATTAAATGGAAGTGGATCATCAGAGAAAGTTTCATCCTTGCTCTCTTCATGTGGAGTAGGCTGAGAATGAGGAAGAGGAGGAAGAGGAGAATGTTGACTGGCTGTTTTAG
>NW_012115032.1:3194056-3206584 GCF_000951035.1 Colobus angolensis palliatus | reverse complement strand
ATCGACCAGCATACAGTCTAAAATCCACTTATACGTTTTGACTCCCCCAAAACTTAACTACTAGCAGTCTACTATTCACTGGAAGCCTTACCAATAACACAAATAGTTGATTAACACATATTTTGTATGTTATATGTATTATATACTCGATTTTTACAGTAGTGTAAGCTAGAGAAATGAAAATGTTATTAAAATCATAAGGAATTTACTGTTCATTAAATGGAAGTGGATCATCAGAGAAAGTTTCATCCTTGCTCTCTTCATGTGGAGTAGGCTGAGAATGAGGAAGAGGAGGAAGAGGAGAATGTTGACTGGCTGTTTTAGGAACAGCAGAGGCAGTAGAAACTCTGAGTATAAATGTATCTGTGCTTTCAAAACCCTTGTCCAAGGTCAACTGTGTGTGTGTGTGTGCACGCACATGCGTGTACATGTCTGTGTGTTTGTGTTTCCTATTGGTTCTGTTTTTCTGGAGAACCCTGAATAATAGACTTATCAGAGTCAGTTATTAATTTTGGTCATTCTTTTGCATATGTATTCTGTAAGATGTAAACTTAAAAAGAGAAAATGTTCTTCCTTTTAAATCTCTTTGCCTTTTATTTCTCTTTCTTGCCTTATTACAATGTCTTTTAGACTCCATACAATGTTGACTAGAAGTGGTATTGCTGATTTCAAACTTAATCCCATTGTGATCAGAAGTTACTGAGTATGGCAACAATTTTTAATAATTTATTGAGACTAACCATATAGCACAGCATGTGGTCTATTTTGATCTACACTTGTAAAGAATGTGTACTGTTTGTGTGTTATTTTATAAATGTCAATTGGGTCCCATTAGCTTATAGTATTGTTCAGATCTATATTTGTACTGATTTCCTGTTTACTTGTATGAATTACTTAGAGAAGTGTATTAAATTTTTCCTTTTATGATTGTAAATTCATCTATTTTTTCATTAATTCTGTCAAATTTTGCTTCATGCATTTAGGGGCTTTTTCAACGTACATATTTATAACTGCTAATGCTTTTCTGAGGAGTTAACTATTTTATCACTTTGAAACATACCACTTGATTTTAACTGATACTCCTTGTTTTGTAGTCTATCTTTATCCAATATTAATAATTGCCACCAGAACCTTCTTACGCTTGCTTCATTTTTCCTTGGTATATTTTTATTCATTTTTTTGTTTTCAACTCATCTGTGTCTTTATATTTAAAATATGTTTCTTATAAACAGAACTGTATTAATTTATTCAGAATATTCATTTATTTTGAATTACTTTTATTCAGAAGAAATTTGAGTCTTGATATTTTACTGTACTGTAATGATCTGTACCTTTTAATTGTAGAATTAAGTCAGTTATTGCTTAATGTAATTATTGATACAGTTGCGTTTAAATTTACTATTATATTATCTGTTTTTTCACCCTCTGTTTCTTTGCCCTTTATTCCCCTTTCCTGGGCTTTATTTTGGATTACTAAATAATTTTCATATTCAGCTTTAATCTTGTCTTTTTAGCTCTTCTTTTTACTTTAGCTGGCATTTAGAAAATTACTGATATGCTATTCTTCATTTGGAAAACATTTTCTTTCTGTCTATACCTCATATTTATTCAAGTTGAAGCTATAATTTTGTACCAGCAACGAGACAAAAATGTAGCCTTTTCCAAAAACGTTTTTCAAAATTTGACATACAATGTATTTAAAACTAGACAATGTTCTATATAATTTATAAACAACATTAGATATTCTACTTTTAGTATTACATCTACTAAATTTACATTAAAATATTTAACACCTCAAAATAATAAGATTTGTAATCAAACTTATACTAGAAGATTAATTTTTGAGTTTTAGAAATAATATCCTGTTACAAAGTTAAGTGAGAGTTAATTTTCTGTCTTACGAATCAGACAAAAGAACATAAAGGACATTTTACATTAGCTTTATTCAAAAGTTTGAAGAATAAATTATTTCACCTTTGAAAACCTGTGACATTTCAAACTTAATATTTGTCTTTGTTGACCACGATATAAGTGCCATTTATTATGTAAGGACAGTAAATTCATATTTGTTTAAATTTAAATTTTTTCTTACTTTTATTGTCTTTTTCTTTAGTATTTCTTTCTATGCGATTAAGATGATTTTAAGATGTTTTATGTATTATCTTATAATGCATAAATTACTGAAAGAGCCCGCAAATCACAAATGTATTACCTTTTATGTTTCATTTTGCCATATTTTGGTTTGTTTGTAAATACATGTATTTGTATTGACACACACGCACACACACACAGTCTTTATATTTCCATATTCCTGTTTCAAATTTAGTGCTTTAATCTCCAAACTTTGCAATCACCAACTAAATCCAAATTTGGCAATGTAAACAAACACTAAACAATCTCTGAATATAACAAAAACAAAAAGGCAAAATCTGGTTTTAACTAGCCTAGTTTGACACGCATAGATGAAATTTATCATTATGTTCTTATGTCAGATGTGCCCCAGGACAGGAAATGTACCCTTTAAGTAGGTAAGGTGGCAAAGCTTCTGGAGAGGAGATACGTTTCAGGTATTTTTGAAAATAAAAGCAAAGGATAAAATCTGTTATGTAAAAGTTTTTATTTTATATTTTAGTTCCTACTATACCTTTTTTTCTAATATTTGCATCTACTTTTTAATTTTGGGGGGTATCTAAATTTCTGTTAGAATTAAAGTATGCTGAGTTTGGGAAGTAAGCATTATGGAAATGCCAAACCTAAGCTACTCTGGTCCTAATCATTTGAGAGTCAGTGTTGCTGAAATTCGCCCAATAAGGAAGCAAAAGCAAGCATTTCCTTTCCTTTTCTTTGTGTAATCCAGCTACCATTCCCACCCTGACAAATCCATTTCCCATTGCCTGACATAAACATGTTATAAAGTAGGCGCCTGCAGCAAGTTCAGCAGCAGCTGTTCAGCCCACTGTCTGTGCTTCCCAGATTTAGAGCTGCCAGAGCCTGATTTGTTAAGCTTTGATTCTGAAAATCATTATGTAACTTAACTTTTCCCTTCACTTTACATTTCATAGTCTATCTAAAAATTTTTTATAGTTAACATACAGTGGTAACACTCAAAAACCCATCTTTGGATCTTAAGCCAACAGAAAAAAAACTAAGATCTCACTGATTAAAATATGCCAGGAATATTAGAAAGTCTGAGGTCTGTCCTGACATGGCCTGTATGTATTTTGTATCTTTCAAGGAGGCTCTGGGTCTTTTGTGTCCTAATTCTTTAAGATTACAAGATGGGGATTTCCTGTTTCTTCCCTAGTCTGTTGAATTCTTTTAGGCAATTGATCATTGTAAATGAACTTTATAAATATGTATATATATGTAATCAATAGTTGCACCTGACTTACTCAAAGTCAATATCTTGGGCTTTTCTCATTTTCATCTATCTTTCATACTGGCAAGGAAAAGACTTTTGTGCACTCACATATAATTAAAAAAGCAATCCTGACTCTTCTTCAAACCTAATCTGCCACACAATTCGTTATCTGGAGTACTGAGACTTACAAGGTGATTGCTTATTAACGTACAACCTGAAGTCTGTGGTCAGTAGTGAGGAGCAGGTTTATAGTGTCACCCAGCTCATACAATACTTACACTGCAGAGATCTCTGTGCCTTCTTAGCATAAATGCATGAATGACAGATTTTTAGTTAGTGCAACAGAAACAGCAGAGGAGCTGTTTAATTCATGACTGATTTATAGCTGTTCATATCACCCCATCGCCGTCTACTCAGAAGGCTGGGCATTCATTTGTGATCTGTCCTTCATGAGCTCCTCACTTCTATTTCTTATTCGTCCAATTTACTACAGTTAAAATGATTCAATATCACTTACTTATACAACAGTCCAAATGTGATGGTCTCATATTACACATTTTATTTTAAATCACTCACTCACTCACTATAAGTGATACCCGTGGGAATTGAGAATGTTATCAAGGGAGTCTAAAAAGCATGATCAACAAAATAGAGCTGGTAAAAGGTACAAAGAAAAATCATCGTCAAGTGGCTGCTAATATAGGATCAGTCAGTGGAATTAATTTTTTCATGCTCTATTTTCTCCATTCTTAATAGTCACACAGCACTGGTGGTTAGATCAAAACATATACATTATTTAATGTATGTTTAATATGCTATATCATATATATTTTAACATTTAGTTAAAATCTAACACAGCATATTCTATTACATATTGCCAGAAGCCCATGACAGTAATAAATATCACATAAAACAACTTTGAGTATTTTTCCTTTGCTTTGTGCTTCTTGAAGTAAAGTGATTTCTAATGCTTACTTGGTGCTTTGGCTTTGAAGCAGAAGAGTATAACAACAAAGATTAGTACTTTTTCATTAGGTTTGATATTTCATCTCTCTTTGCTAATGTAATGAGGAGAATCTGCTTAATTTTTCCGTAGTTCTTTGGCTATCAGTCATTGTAAACTGAATGTGACAAAATATCCAGTTAGCTGGTATAAAAGACAAGTTCTGAGAGGAAGACTGTTGCTTTGCCACTTGGTGAAAAACATTTTATAATCAAACATGCAAAAAGTGGAAGACAGTTTTAAATTGATTTGCAAACATGACGTTCTATGGTATTTTCCTTTTTAGGATCTTTCACATATCAGAAACCAGGAACCATCAGTGAAGAAGACAGACTTTACACAGATAATACAAAGTACATTTTAAATAGCTTTGGTGAATTTTCAGAGTCCTCTTGATTTTTTTTAGTTGCTTCTAGCATCTCCTGAGTAAAAGACTACTGACTAAGAGTTTTGAAAACAGGATGCCTAAAGGCAGGGTTTCAGGTTCAAAGGATTTCTTTTTCTAACTTAGAACAAAGAAGTGAAGAAATGATAGATACTCCACTTTCATATCACAAGAGTGAAGGTTATTAAGCCAGGTCCATAAAAGCTCTTTGAAAGCTTGGATATGAACACCAAACTATGAAAATCCTAGAAATAATTAAAAACAGTGGACTAGAATGACTTTGAATGACTTTGAAGTCATTTGAAGAATGACTTTGTCTCTCCTTCCAAGCAGTTGAAAACATATAAAAATTTTACTAATGGCAACATTGCTTCACCATATGCTTCATTATATATTTTTTCTTTTACGATATTTCTGATTGGCTACAGTTATTAAGTAATCAAACAATATGAATGAGATTTTTACAGAGAATTTAGAGCACTGTAATATAAACATTTATGGGTACAATTTTTTTAAAGGTATACTGTTTCAAAGTGACCAAATAAAGGGAGAATAAGTCTATAGACAAAGTCTGGAAGGTAAAAAGGATACTGTGCTTTGTCTAACTAACCAGAGATGACTATGTAGACAAAAATGTGTTTATTCCAAATTGTTCATATAATATCCTTTATTGTTGCCTTACGTTTTTATACTCTAACAAACATGCATTCTTATGCTCTTCATAGTCTGTACATTTACACACCAACTTACATATCACATTGTTTACTTCTTATTAATATTCTGTCTATGTTTTCTGTCTCCAAACTATAAGCTCCTAGAAGACCAGATTAATGTTGGATGATATTCCAACATCCCTGTTTAGAAACAGAGAAATATCACTTAAGTTAGTCAAATGAAGTATTATTAAATAACTCCTAGAAAAAGGATGTATTATTAAAGAGCTCCTTGATAGAGGAATTTAAATATTTGCAGGTTCATACATAGCACACTTTATGATTGTTAAAAACTGTGCCATTCCAATATGTTTAAATTTTGAATAAAATCCTGGACATTTCTCATATGAATGAAGAAGTTTTTAGAGTACTGACACCAATATTTTTCCAAGAAAAAGAGTAGATTGCAAGGCAGCTGAAACCCAAGTGTATATGTAAATATGGCAGATCTAGTAGTTGTTTCTACAAACCAAAGAATGGGCTCCTGAGTTTTTTATTTACAAGTATCTCATCCTTCAAAGAAAGATCTGCTCTATTCCATAATGACATGTATCATCAAAAAGTCACATCTTTTTGTGAGTCAGTGTCTGATTTTTTTTTCCTTTCTTAGAAATATCTATTATATTCTATCATCTTTTAAATTTCATGTATAGTCCTATGGTATATATCTCATGCCTTAAGAAAACCCTACAATTGAAGATAATAAAAGATATATTAAAACTTATAATTCTTAAGACTATTAACTATTAACTAGTTATCGCTTGTTAATAATATTAACAGCTATATTAAAGGAGTGACATTTGGCAGGAAATACTATAATTTATTTTTAAAGCTCCCTCTATGACTGTTGCTGTAACAGAGAAGCAATTTAATATAATTTCATTCATTCATTCACAAGCCTTTAATTATTTTGTCCCAGGACTATGAAATGATAATACAAATTTTTAAAGAAATATTTAAATTTTATCATGAACTTAATATATAGCCTTTTATATATAAGGTTGGAACATTTTCATACAATGTATTTTTTCCCCTGTCTACAGTGGGGCTCAATGTTTGCTACAAGTCTCTTTCTGCTCTTAAATTGTACAGATACACATCTGTGGCCCATTTAAGTAACCTACTGCACCCATTGGAATCATTGGAAAGCTATTTACTATACTCAAAAGAGCAGTGATTTCTGCTTTAAAGTGTTCACATTTAAACCAACAGACTTTCCCAAATGAAAAATATAAAGAAATAAAAACACAAGAACCTTACTGAAAACAAAGACTCATCATTTTCTCAAAGAAAAGCCCCCTGGCATGAATAAACGATGAATGAACAGATCTAGGAGTGGTATAATAATAATACAATTTATAGCTCATCAATTTTTTTTGTTTCTTTCCTTCAAACAAGTACCATGGGATATTTTCAGAATCTGTTTTTCTCTTTCTCAAACAACGAACAAAGACTTTAAAAAAATCTTTTGGTAGGGGTCACTGTCTCAGGCACTGATTATAAAGAGATGAACATTTCCTTTAATGATTCTGTCAGTTACTTAGCCAAATTACACTCTCTGAATAGCAGTTACCTTGCTATCGATTTCATTTTATGATTGAAATAAATCATATCAGTATTTAGCCCAATATCTGGCACATAGTATTCAATTGACGAGAGGTATTACTGTTTTTCATATATCCATCATTGTTTTCAGTGTTTCATTTATCAAATCAGATAAATTGATGTCAGTATTGGGGAAATTCTAATAGTAAAAAAGGTCACTATTAATACTGCATAGATATAAAGGGAAAGGACTATAATTGTCCCAGACTTTTCAGGACATATGATTGACATAACATGACTATGCCAAATACCAGGAACCCGAAGAGCAACAAGACAGAGTATCCAATCACAAATAGTGCAGGGTCTAGAATCCTTTTATGTCAGCTATAATTAAATTGCAAGACGTGCAAAACATTGTATGAAAATGTTCCAGCCTCATATACAAAAGGCTATATGTTAGGTTCATGATAAAATTTAAATCTGTCTTTAAAAAATTTTTAAAGTTTGATTTCAGTGAATTATCATGGTCTCAAAATAGTTTATTTCTTGTGTTTTATCAGAGATTTTTTATTTCATAGGTTTAGAATATTAGACAGGCTGTAAAATAAGATAGGTTAATGGCCAAGCAATTTCCTATTTAGAAATACATTTAATTTGCTTCTTCCTCCGTTCTCCTCCTATCCTTAAGAAAAAAAAAAAAAAAACATGTCTTTTCCCTGTTGCTTAAAAAAACCTGTAGAGATTTCAATGTGTACAGACCCTTATTTAATAAAATCCACCTTTTAATGTTTAATTCACGAATTTCCAAGAGGGAAATAAGTAGTTCAGGATATCCAGTGATTTGCATACTATGTACTTGTCAACAAATAGGTAGAGTTGAGATTACATTTCCCTTTGTTTCATGTTATTTTTTTCCGACTTCGGTTAAATCTGAATTTTAATTCTGCTCACATTCTGCCATTCCTAGGAAAGTGGCCTGAAGTGGACAGCAAGAGGAGTGCACTAAATCGAGCACGTAAATCACTTCTTTCCCTGTTCCATAACCAATTTAAAGAGCATTCTGGCATTAATGCTTGGAAATAATATACTGTGGAGGCCGACACAGCAGAAGGACTCTACTTCAAATTATAGGATAGTCCAGGTGACCATGCAATTACAATTAACCCGCTCCCCACAATGTCAGTGATAAACAGCCGTGCAAGTGATGGTCTAAGAAAGCACTGAAGTAATGCAAAAGTTATTTCTGAGGTTTTCTAGTGTTTAAAAACTATGTTCAATTAAAACATCTCACAATTTCAAAAATTGGTTGTATAGTGAATGTAATAATTTTTTCTTTTAAAACAACCATAGTAAATGACATAATAAAAGCAACTCAAAGAATGTCTGACAAGCAATTGGTGCTCAATAAGCTTTTATGAGAAAAGTAAAAGAATACAAGCATATTTGCAAAAGTGCACAATCTTCCAAATCCCCAAACAGTGGTCTAATGTTTGGAATGGCTTCTTAAAGCCTAATTTTTGCATCAAGTTATAGAAATTAATAATTATGCTGATTTACTAATCTTAATATAAATAAATTTATTGCTTCCTTTGAAGCTCATATATGTATACCTATGTATATCTGTGTGTATACATATGCATATTATGCATGCATACGCACACACATAAATATAACATATTCAGTTATTTATACCCTTCAGAGAGAGAAAGAAAAAAAAATAAAGAAAGAAAAAAAAAATAAAGAAAGAAAGAACAAGAGGGAAAGACAGAGAGATTGTAAAAACCCCTGGAAGTTTCACCATACATACTCATATAATTTTCATTGTGCATATGGTAGACACATAATAAATGTACACAATTGCTTATTTATAAATGTCATGGTTTCAGTTTTCAACCCTGAATCACATAAGTGTGCTTGCGTATATGAAACTGGAACAATGACACAGGCATATATAACTCTTGCTCTATGACTATATACCTAGGTATTACTCAATATATGAAATTGATACAATTGTAATTATCATTAATACTTTACAAATAACTCAATGATCCAATCTTACAAAGTTCTGGTAGGTGTTATTATTGGCCATTAGAAGCAATATTTTCTAATTCAAAATGATATTGGAATTATACACACTGGAAACATTGATACTCAAGGTTATACTAATATATACAAATAAATTACTTGAGAAAACGATGAAACTATCTATCAACAATTTTAAAAGACAAAACTATGTATCCTTTGTTGTGACAGGTGTCAGGTGAATACAGAGATAATATAAGTTTTGAAAATTATTATAATCTAGCTGGGGAAAAATCTATCACAGATTTTTTAAAAATAGGATTATTACACTTAGTTCAAACTGTTTTGGGGAGGAAACTCAGGAACAACTTACACAGAAAAAAATGTATGGAACTACTGGGATTAGAGCTATTCCCAGTAGTAGAAAAGCATCATCTTGGCTCAGGTGAAGTAAAGAGATTATCAGAGCATAGATTTATTGGTTGTTACTATGAGCAGTTGATTCTGAATATAAAGATTAAAGACTTTAAAAAAAAGACAAATAAATTTAAAATCCAATCGGCAAAAAATACTAAGCTGTTATATATGTGTATGTAAACAAGTGTACATTTGTGTGTGTGTGAGTGTTTATGATGCATTTGTTGTGTGTGTTTGCACAGGAGCACAAAGGAATAATATGGTCAACAGAGAACTAAGGACTCTTTGAACATATGGTCAGTTAGAAATTCAGTGTAAATTATAGAAATTGTTGAATAAATTGTAGAAATCCAGCATAAATCGAGAAACTATACTAGCATCATAGCTTATTTGGATAGAGAAGAAAAATGGGTGTAAGGCAATTTCTGAACGACAGATCTCTCATAATTTTCTTGTTTCTGATTTTATAAAACTAACCTGACCTCTCCTAAGCCTCAGCTTCTTAATGTATGTTATGAATTGAAATGGATAATAGTACTATTGTGAATACAGCCAGATGCCTATCCCACCACCCATTCTTTCATTTTTGCTTAGGAACAGAATCTATATTGGATGTAACAGTGTGTCCAACAATAAGCTGACATTTATCATCTCTCCTTGCAGAATCGAGGTGGGGAGAATTCAATGAGATATAAGTGAAAATAAAATAGTTGTATGTTGCTTCCAGGAATTTGCTTTAGAGTGCTGATTTGGCTGAATGGATTTTTTTTCCTTTTTACCCTTTCCTCCTTCCTCCCTGGAATGTGGAGTTGATGTTTGGTAATCCAGAAGTCATGTAGGGCTAGACCAGGAGGTTCTTTAAGAATGAAAGCTATATATTGAGGATGTCTTTGAAGAATGACAATGATGAAGGAATCTGATGATAAAGAAGTACTATATCAGTCTTGTGCTTAGTAACCCTCAGGCTTCTTTTACATGAAAAAATAAATAAATTTCACTTACTTAGGTTTTTGGGCTTTCACTTGTATTAAGTAAAAGTTAGTTCTAATTAATACATAAGCCTATCTCAAAAGATTGTTGTATTAAATGAGACCATGTCTATATGATGCTTAATATGCTTAAAGAATACATAATATATTCTTTTCATCAGTTTTAAATATAAATAAAGTGTTAGAACTTATAAAAATTATCTTATTGTGCCATAATTAAATATGCTAGGCAGGATAAATATGATTATCCTTATCTTACTATTTGGAAACTCAGGGTTGGTGTAGAAAGCTATCCATTTTTCCTTAAAAATCCGGTATAAATTAAATATCATTTTTCACAATGAGTACACTTTAAAAAGTAGAAAAGCTTTCCCTTATTTTCAATTGGTTATCAATTAGTAATGGAATTTAATGTGACTTTTAATATCTCCCATGAAGTAATGAAAGCTTCTTGTAGTTTGACACTTAACTATCATCATTCTCTATTTGAAAGAAAATTATTTAAATATTTTATTATACTAATGATATTTTAGTAATATTATCATCTCTAGTTCAGATAAATAAAAATTACGTGCCAGGTTTTATTAACTGTGATTTCAATCTATTTCAGTAAAATAATAGACCAATCCTACATAGCTTCACACTATTTTGTAGTTTTATGCTTTCCATTAACTTCATTATTTTTGAAATTCCTTTATTTTTCCTGTTTCCTGGATCCTGTCTTACTCTTTCAAAATCATTTATTATTTTTCCAATAGCTCTTTTTTTTTTTACTTCAAACTCCCCGACTTTCTTTGAATCTATCACCAGTTGTATTGGTTACAGTTTGGTTTTGTTTTGTTTACTCCCTTTTTAACCTCTGTTTTTTAATACTCTCTGTCTAATAAATCTTCTAGTGCATAAAACAACTGTAACCTCTACATACTTGGTTTCCAAAATTATACTTTCAGATCTCAAGTATTTTCCAGCTACAGGCATAGTTTTTAATGGACTCTTTAAGAGTAACATTTTATGGCCATCATTGCCAGCATCTAAACAGTCATTTGTCATACACAGTTCATTTTCTCCAATTTTCAATTGTCTTTCCTTTCTTTCTATTTATTTTGGTCAGTAGCACAACCTTGCTTCCATCCCCCTAAACTCAAAACAAAACAGTACATTTTGACTCTTCCTTGCCTGTGTCACACACTCAGTCAAACTTTCCATTTATATATTTTTTTCAGTAATATCACCTATTTCCCACTTCAATTTCAATTATTCTAATTCAGGCCCTCATTCTAACTACCAAATCAATGCTGAAATAAACTATTCTGTAAACCTAACTAAGATAAGACAATTTGTGTACTCCTTCTCCTTGGTAGGCTTGCTGCTTAAGGCTTAAGGAATGTTAAAAAATAAATTTAATCATTATATATATATTGTTTTCCATTTGAAATATTTTTACTATATTTTTACCTCTACACAGAATGCTGAAATTTATAAAATCTTTTCTTGTGCCATGACTAAGTAAGCTAGGCAGGATAAATATTATTATTCTTATTTTAATATTTGGAAACTCAGAGTTGGCACAACTTAACATTTGGTTTAAAGTGACACACAAAAATGGAAGTATCTGAATTAGAACTCAGGTTTGTGTCATTTCTATTTAATTGTCTGATAAGAAAAGTATATATTATCTAGTATCTTCTTTTATTATCCCATGAGGTCAGAATATTATAACTAAAATTGTGAATATCAACTTTAAAATTAAATGATCAAGAGGTTTTTCCACCACACAAGTCCTTTACTTATCGAAAGAGAGATGAGGGCCGGGCACAGTGGCTCATACCTGTAATCCCAGCACTTTGGGAGGCCCAGGTGGGCAGATCACCTGAGGTCACAAGTTTGAGACCAGTCTGGCCAATATTGTAAAATCCTATCTCTACTAAAAATACAAAAATTGTCCGGGTATGGTGGTGAGAACCTGTAATCTTAGCTACTCAGGAGGCTGAGGCTGGAGAATCGCTTGAATCCAGGAGGCAGAAGCTGCAGTGAGATGAGATCCCCCATTGCACTCCAGCCTGGGTGACAGAGTGAAACTCTGTCAAAAAAAA
>NW_012115032.1:3187406-3193976 GCF_000951035.1 Colobus angolensis palliatus | reverse complement strand
GAAGAAAGGAAGGAAGGAAGGAAGGAAGGAAGGAAGGAAGGAAGGAAGGAAGGAAGGAAGGAAGGAAGGAAGGAAGGAAGGAAGGAAAAAGAAAAGAGATGAGTTTAGCTGACAAAGAATGAATCATCAGATACTCTGCAATACTGTGTTTAAAATCGTCTCTGGAAAACTCACTGATAAAACTAAGATGATTAGCACAAAATATCTGTGCCCAAACATATTTAATTTACTGGACAATTTATGAATGACTTAAGTGTCCAACTCTGGATCATACTTTTCAAGTACTTATGTAACATTCTATGAAAGTAATTGTGTTCTTGGAGTAAAATTGAAAACTAAATTTTATTTATACTTATAAAATTTTAATTATTTAGATTTTTTAAAAATAAAGCAAAAACTCAATAATAAACATCAAAATAACATTGTTATTGCCCTCATGCCTGAGATTTGTGAAATAATTTGTTTACACAAATAAATTAAGAATATGTGGGAGAAATTGTTTACATAATGTTAATTTAGAGGATTTCCTGTTTCTATTGAATCTGCAATAGCATACTAGTAAAACAAAGCCAAAATAAAGAGGTATCCTTTTACCTTAGGAAATACTTTTCAACTTATAAAAGAAAAAATGCAAACTCAAGCATATAACATTTCTTCCTTCTAACACTTTCAAATCATTCACACCTCCTAAGGTAATTGAGCAGATAAAGATGCCATCAAAAGTAGACATATCAATGATATTACACATACATGCATAGCATTTACCATAATTTTCTGCAAAGATCTGCAACCTGATCTCAGATAAATCACACAAGTTGACTCAGCCCGGGAGAGGTATGGAGCTCATAATGTTTCTATTACAGATGCAATGTTCATATCTTTGAGTTTAGATTATTCTAAATGAGACAAACACTGCATCAAATATAACAAAACATGCTTAAATGGATATATTACGTTCACTGAAAAGTGGCCATTATGTGAAACAACCTGCAAATAAACATTTTTATGTTTGTAAAAGAAAGTTTGTCCATAGTTCTGGTTTATTTATTTATTTATTTATCTGGTTTATTTATTTCAGTGGAAATGGACAACCAGGTAAAATATGTTACTGTATTTCTCATGAGATACTTTGAAAATTTCTGAAATCCTAAATTTACTCACTCATGATCATTTTTTCAATGCAAATAAATAGCTTGTCCTTGTTGTTGAACAGAGTCCACATGCTACAAATAGTCTCCAGGTAAATGACACTAGTAAGTATGAAATTTCTGCACGTGAACTAAAATCAAATAATTAATTTTTTTATCATTTTTCTTTATAATTCACCATGGGATTTTCTTCTAATCTATTAATATCATTTAATTGCTAATGAGACCACTGTAATCTTGGATAACTTGCTCTGTTACCCTTGTCATGATTAACGATCCCCATTGTCTGTGGCAGGATGGAGACATGAGAGAAAATGCTGAATCACAAGACACAGAAGAAGGAAGCAGCAAAGTGAAAGGCATTATAGAACAGAAGGGTGACTGCCTGCATATAGTTGAACAATTTTGGGGACATGTAACTCTTAAATCAGAGTTTCTGACTGCATTCAATGTCAAATGTTAACAAAGCAGATAAATTTACTTTTTCGTCTTATTTATATAAGAACATACATATTCATCCAATTTCCCATCCCATCAAGGTTAATATTGTAAATTTTTTAGGGCAGGCAATTTATTACTCTTAGTTATTATATTATTTGTTCACACTATTAAGATGCTGCTTTGCAAAGTTGTAGAAAAAAATCAATACATATAAAATGTTAAGAAGTGTGCTAACTATACCACTGTTTAATATTGAGTTGAAGGTGATGAAAAATAGCACCATATTATTAAAATGTGCATGATATACAAGAGAGAATAATATGGGTCCAGTGAAGGAAACCGTAATATTGGTTTGGGAAAAACTGAATTGGAAGTAGAGGCTTAACTTTTGCAAGCGATCTCACAGGGATACAATCTAATTAGAAATAAGTCTAATTAATATTATTATTTATCTGGGGAATAAATTACCCATTTTGGTATTATGATTTTACAATAAAGCATTTTTTAAAAGAAAACCTATTTTGTCTTTCTACATTTTTTATGTACATTGAAAGTTTGAAGAGACATGCTTTATAAGAACTTTAAAAATAATAATATGAAGTAATATTTGTGATAGAAATAAGATATTACTGTTTTATGTTTTTAACATACTTTATATTGATCAATGTATTAGTGTATAAATTATTGTTTGCATTTAATGACTCTTTAGTTGAACATAATATACTTCCTATTACTTTGAATGGGTGGATCTATCGCTGCCCCACAGTGCTTTGAGCAGACAATTGTTCCATCCTAATCTCTTTTGAAATAGATAGTAATTTATTACTGTGATAGGACTTCTTTCAGTTCATTAACCTTACTTCAGGTATGACAGGCATCAAAATCTCTAGTAATTGTTCCTTTATTGAAACATTTTTAAAAATCACTGCATTGAACAAGGCGTTATATGAAAGCAAATTCTCATTTTCTTAACAGAGAGATTCTGCTGCTTCTGGTCTAGGGTATAAGTGAAACCATACGTATTTTCTATTAATTGTGTGAAATAAAATACAGTTTTCTTACACTCTCTCAAATGTTAACCCAACAGCTATTTGAGAAGTCAATTTTACTATACTCCTTGAGACAGAAATTATTCCTAAAACTTTGCAAGACTGCTGAATTCTAAATACATTTTTAAAAGATATTGTTGAAATAAATTAAATCATACTTTGAATCAAATTGCAGGCAATCTCAAAGCTTGCAATAATTCAGCAGTTTAATCTACACAAAATGAGACAATTGTACTCTTTGAATTTGAGTAAAAATAAATCTAAAATATATATTTAAAAAAATCACTTTTCCTAAAAGATAGGTTTGCTAAGAATAAAATTATAAAAATCTTCACATTTAGATCTCAGTTTAATAGTGATCCATAGTACCCTAAGGGAAATGTAAATTAAAATTAATAAAGTTTAGTTTCAAATATTGTATTCCTGATTTGTGGAATTTGTGTGTCTCTTAGAATGGTGTTACCATGATGACAACCCAGTTTTACATCCTTTAAATGGTAGATGAATTAATCATTTTCACATTCTAATTGGGTCAGACTATGACTTAGAGGGACAAATTTTCCATAAAACCCTTGGGATCCAAAAATTAGAACACATTTCTCACAGGAGAGAAATAGTGAATATCTGTATTTTCCCTATGGTAGAAATAAAAGAAGTTACTGAACCAAAATTCATTTTCAGTTATAAGAAAATAGGATATGGGCCACTTATTTTCCAATAGATTCTTTGTTACTCAACTGAGCTTGTCTTTACATCTAAATTGGAACATTATTGTCTTAAAGTCAAGGAAAAAAACTAATGTGCATCACTAAGTGCTGTAGTTACTATATAACTATGTGGTAAGTGAGAGATATTTTGTAAAGAAATATACAACACAGAAAAATTCAAGATTTTCAGATAGCAAAATTAAACTATATCTTGTTATTGTACCACAAACCCCTGCCACTGTAGCAATACCTGGCAGAAAATGCTTACCTACCCTACAGAATTTATTTCAAAATAAACAAAATGCCCCAAATAAATATCTACAAAACGGGGTTAAGTCAACAGTTTAATATAGGCCCAAAATATCTTTTAGTTTAGAACCATTTCCTTTTTTTATCCTATTAAACATGAACGTTTCTTCATATTTGGTATATCTAAAGGCACAAAAGTGACACCTACAGTAATACACATTTAGACACTGAAAATAATCATCACAAAATAATTCTGTTCTTTAAAAATCTCCAAATCAAGAGTATCACATAATAATCGTATCCATGAACACACACAGTCACCTATATTGGGGTGGCTTATTAAAATAGTGTTCTCATCTAATACTTTTCTCATTTTAGAAAAAATAAAACAACATTCCCTAAAGGAGAGAAGACATATTTGTCAGAAAGACCTGAAATGAATTCATTATTGCTCAGCTGATCATTTAGTTTCCTTGTCTTTAAACAAACAAAAAGTCCGCAGGGCACCATGGTAAACAAAGAAGTAAAGTACAAGGGAGGTCTAGGGTACAGATATATATCAAATTGCCAAATAACTTAAATAAGTATTTCACAAGCATCAAAACTTTTGTTATCTTGCTAGTATTAAAATATTAGAAAATTTAAATATAAATCAGCAAAAATAGTTCTGGGAGCACCAATTCAGCAAAAATGTTTAGGGTAATCAAAAATTGATTGTGTTAAATGTTACAGATGCACATTTAATATACAATGCCCCACACTTCATTCCCTTCATAATCCAAGCAATATCCCTGAATGTAGAACTAATACTTGTAATTGATTCCAAAAATCATTGTGCCTTGCTCATTGGCCTATTAATATATCATCTAGAAGTCACCCTGTATAGGAAAGCTAATGCACTGGCTAGTCTTTAGTCAATAAAATATACACTCTGGAATTTGTAAAGAAAAATAAAAAGATTAACAGAAGGAGTCAAGAGCAGGGACAGACAGTTTAACTGACTCCTAGATGTAGTCTTCATTCTTAATAATAGGACTTCCTGTGTTTCAGCTAGGCACATATCGATCCAGGTAGAGATGACACTTGTCAGCATGACCTTCTAGTAGATGTGACCATTGGATTATACTGGGGCAGATTGGATATGAAGAAATGACTCATATAACTTCACAGATATCTCCATAAAGCTAAAGCCACTGCTCTGGACTTTTTTTGCCCTCTTGTCTCTGACGTAAAGATGGTAAGAAATGTAGCAGTTACTTTAGATCCAACACTCATGTTGGTGATTTAGGGACATTTTGCCAGCAAAGATCTCTTTATGATAACAGGAAGAATATCCTGCCTAACCTACTGCGGACTGCTAACAGAGAGAATAAAATTGTTCTCTGTTTGAGCTGCTGTGTCTTATGATCTCCTTGTTACAGAAAGTAGCCTGCACCCTATCTAATACAGAGGCTAAGTGGCATTAGCTTAATGCTAGGATTTAAAATAAGCCAACTATAGGTGGAGAGGCATTATAATAAAATGGGAAAAAAAGGTTCTGAAAACAAACTGATTGCCTTGGAACTGAGATGTCCCATAAACGAGCCATGGAAACTTTGATGAGTTTTCCAAGAGTGGATCAAGAAGACAAGCTAGAAGAGATTTATTAAGATATTAAAATTCTTAAAAGATGGACAGTTAAAACCAAGAGGAAGGAGGAGGAAGAGAAAAAGAAGTTGTTTAAATGCAATATTTAGGAAATGAAGATAGGGCTTCTATGTGTCAGCATAAAGGAGAAAGAATGTCTACGTATGGCAAGATGATCCTTCTTCAATTGCTTTTAAGCAGGTGTGAAATAGAAATGTAGTCTATCCATGTTGAATTGTAAATTTTGTTGAAATTATACTGCAAACCCAACAAGTGAAGGATATCTTCCACTGGTTGCACCAAAATCTGCAGTTTGATCAATAGAGATATTGCTTCCTCACTCAAAGAAATCTTCAAACTGTATATCAGAGAATAGTTTTTGGAAAAACAAGAAGCTTTAAATTAGGCATGAAGAAAGTTTCTTAAAAGCATACGGTTTCGAAAACCTAGATAATTCAGAGAATGCTGCATTATTTGTCACTGTCATTCTTATTGCTGTTACTATGAGTAATATTAGTGTTGATATCACCTTATTTCTGTTTTAAAATCATATAATAAACTATTTAATAAGTTAAATATCACAGAAATATATTTTACAATAAAATTCTAATGTGCCTATATTATTATCATATTATGCACATATGTTATCACTATATTATTTCCCTAATAAATGAGTTTGGAAAGTTATTCTGAAGAGGCATTCGTTTAGTTTGAAATTTACAAAAAATAGGCAGTCATGTACCATGATTCTTCTACAAGGATGTTCTACTGACAGGAAGAAGATACTGACAAAGTCAGCACCATGCATGAAATTAATCACATAGAAACAAATGTCAAGAATGTACAAAAGCTTATCATAAATGCCTAAACAAACTAATAGCAACAATAAATGCAATGCTAAATTTAATTGTACAGACCAAAGGAGATATTCCCAAAGCTTGAATAGTATTTTGAAAAGTAATATTTTTCAACTGGAAGAAATATGCGCATGAAAACTTATTTCTTTTCAAAATAATCAAGTTGGCTTTTGTATTGCATGCTTTATATGAACAACGGGATCTGACACCAGCCTAACTCTGTCACTGGCAACACTATAGTTCAATAAGCAAACATTTTTTCTCCCTCTCTGAACTATTATTATCCCTTAAGTTTGGTGCCCAGAGGATGTCTTTTCAATAACTGTTTGAAAAATAATTTATATGTTTACAATCTGAAAAATTATAGCAAAACCCCAAAAAAGCATAGGAGAACTCTTTTTATATAGTGAAGAAGAGAAGCATTTTAAAAGATTCTCAAAGTATTTCAAAAGATTCTCACAAACATGAGTTTAAGATGGCAGGTTCGCATTAC
>NW_012115032.1:3183661-3183966 GCF_000951035.1 Colobus angolensis palliatus | reverse complement strand
AAAAAGGGCCCCCACTGAGAACAATCAGTGGACATCAGTTCAACTTTCCCCCACTCGCCTCAAACTTACAAAACTTCCTTGACTATCTCATGCTCTCTGACCCCTGGTGCCTAGCTCGCCTTCTCACCATCCCCTACATAAACCTATCAGACTTTCAATACATAGCCCCAGACCCATATCTACCTTCAGACAATAGTCCAGAGCAGTAGTTCTCCCACCTCCTAACCTTCATCGAACATCTTCAGTGGCAAAGGACACTCTGCAACTACACTGAAAAGGTAGTCTCATTTTATATTTATATTGCT
>NW_012115032.1:3182948-3183185 GCF_000951035.1 Colobus angolensis palliatus | reverse complement strand
TGTCCTTAGTCCCCAGTCTAATTTTATAGAGCCAGGCAGAAGTAACAGACTTTTTCCAGCAATTTTCTATGCCACTTTTGTCAAAAACAGGTTGCTTTCCTCCCTCTAGTTATTAGAATCAGCTGAAAGCCTGGCCACCTTGCAGCGCCGAACTACCTCAATAGCCCAAGTAGCTGCCCCAAAACAGGCTAGCCCTAGACTTGCTTACAGCTAAAAAAGGAGACACCTGTCTCTTCC
>NW_012115032.1:3181398-3182211 GCF_000951035.1 Colobus angolensis palliatus | reverse complement strand
CCTTCTCTTTAATGGTATGAGTTTCAGAGATCCCATCCCCACCTCTACCTCAGAATCACATAGCAGTCAATTTTATAAAAAAAAAAAAAAAAAAAATCATTTCTGAAGTGTTTGGCAGATCTGGCAGCTAACTTCTATTTAATAAGAAAGGAATGCTTTTGGACAAAGAAAAGATCATAAAGATGACCTGAACCTCTGACCATGATGAAAATACAACCATAATATCTCTCTCTTGCTTTCTCTCTGTCTGCACCTCTCTCCCTCCTTCCCCTTTCTCATCTCTAATTATTCTACTTTTAAGAAAAAAATATAAGTGCTAAATATGGAAACGGAAAATCTATATTAGCCACTGCAAACACATGAAAATGTAAAGATAATTGATACTATGAAGAAATAGCATCAACTACTGTGCAAAATGAGTAGATAGCTTCAGGATGATAGGATAAAACTCACACAAAACAATATTAACCTTAAATGTAAACAGGCTAAAGGCCCCAGTTAAAAGATACAGACTAGCAAATTGGATAGAGTCAAGACCCTTCAGTGTGCAGTATTCAAGAGACCCATCTCATGTGCAAAGATACACATAGGCTCAAAATAAAGGGTGGAGGAAAATTTGCCAAGCAAATGGAAAGCAGAAAAAAAGCAGGGACTGCAGTCCTAGTCTCTGACAAAACAGACTTTAAACCAACAAAGCTAAAAAGAGACAGGCCGGGCGTGGTGGCTCACGCCTGTAATCCCAGCACTTTGGGAGGCCGAGACAGGCGGATCATGAGGTCAGGAGATCGAGACCATCCTGGCTAACACAGTGAA
>NW_012115032.1:3147755-3181148 GCF_000951035.1 Colobus angolensis palliatus | reverse complement strand
AAAAAAAAAAAAGAAGCAAAGAAGAGCATTATATAATGGTAAGGGAAACAATTCAATAGGAAGAGCTAACTATCCTAAAGATATATTCATCCAACACAGGAGCATCCAGATTTATAAAACAAGTTCTTAGAAACCTACAAAGAGATTTAGACTCCCACATGATAACAGTGGAGGAATTTAACATCTCACTGTCAATATTGGACAGATCGAACAGATGGAAAATTAACAAGAATATTCAGGACTTGAACTTAGCCTTGGATCAAGTGGATTTATCAACAGAACCCTCCACCCCAAAGCAACAGAATATACATTCTTCTCAGTACTACATGGCGCTTATTTTAAAATCGACATTATTGGAAGCAAAACACTCCTCAGCAAATTCAAAAGAACTGAAATCATAACAAATAGTCTTTCAGACCACAATGCAATCGAATTAGAACTCAGGGTTAAGAAATTCAAAACCACACAACTACATGGAAATTGAACAACCTGCTCCTAAATGACTCCTGGGTAAATAATTAAATTAAGGCAGAAATCAAGTTCTTTGAAACCAACGAAAACAAAGACATACTGTGTCTCTGGGACACAGCTAAGGCAGTGTTAAGAGGAAAATTTACAACACTAAAAGGTCCACATCAGAAAGTTAGAAATATCTCAAATCAACACTCTAACAAAACAATTAAATCAACTAAAGAAGCCAGAGCAAATAAATACAAAAGCTAGCAGAAGAGAAGAAGTAACTGAGATCAGAGTGGAACTGAAGAAGATAAAGACACAACAAAAAACGTCAAAAAAAAATCAATAAATGCAGGAGCTGGTATTTGAAAAAATTAATAAAATAGGTAATCCACTAGCTAGACTAAAAGAGAAAAGAATCACACAGACACAATAAAAAATGATAAAGGGCTATCACCACTGACCCCACAGAAATACAAACTACTATCAGGGAATATTATAACACTTCTATTCGAATGATTAGAAAATCTGGAAGAAATGGACAAATTCCAGGACACATGCACCCTCCCAAGACTAAACCACAAAGAAGTCGAATCCCTGGGTATATAAATAACAAATTCCGAAATTGAGGCAGTAATAAGTAGCCTACCAACAAAAAAAAGGTCCAGAACCTGAAGAATTCACAGCCAAAATTTACCAGAGGTACAAGAGGAGCTGGCACCATTCCTTCAAAAGCTATTGCAAACAATTGAAAATAAGGGACTTATCCCTAACTCATTTTACGAGGCCAGCATCATCCTGATACCAAAATCTGGCAGAAACACAAGAAAGAAAAAAATAAACTTCAGACCAATATCGCTGATGAACATTGATATGAAAATCCTCAATAAAATACTGGTAAACCAAATTCAGCAGCACATGAAAAAGATTATCACTACGATCATGTTTGTTTCAGCCCTGGGATGCAAGGCTGGTTCAATATATGCAAATCAATAAACATAATCCATCACATAAGCAGAACCAATTACAAAACCACATGATTATCTCCATAGATGCAGAAAAAGCCTTTGATAAAATTCAAAATCCCTTCAAGGTAAAAGCTCTCAATAAACTACATATTAATGGAATACATCTCAAAATAATAAGAGCTATTTATTACAAACATACAGCCAATATTGTACTGAATAGGCAAAAGCTGGAAGCATTCTCTTTAAAAAATAACACAAGGATGCCCTCTCTCACCTCTGCTATTCAACATAGTATTGGAAGTTCTGGCCAGGGCAATCAGGCAAGAGAAAGAAATAAAGTGTACTCAAATAGGAAGAAAGGGAGTCAAATCATCTCTGTTTGCAGATGACATGATCCTATATTTAGAAAACCCCATCATCTCAGCCCCAAAATTCCTTAATCTGATAAGCAACTTCAGCAAACTCTCAGGATACAAAAAAATCAATATGCAAAAATCATGAACATTTCTATACACCAACAATAGACAAGTAGAGAGTCAAATCACAAAAGAACTCCCGTTAACAATTGCTACAAATAGAGTAAAATACTTAGGAATACAGCTAACAAGGGATATGAAGGACCTCTCCAAGGGAAACTACAAACCATTGCTCAAGAAAATAAGAAAGGACACAAACAAATGGAAAATGTTCCATCCTCATGGATAGGAAGAATCAATATCATGAAAATGGCCATACTGCCCAAAGTAATTTATAGATTCAATGCTATTCTCATTCTGCTACCGTTATTACATTCTTCACAGAATTACAGAAAAAAAAAAAAAACTTTAAAATTCATATGGAACCAAAAAGAGCCTACACAGACAAGGCAATTCTGTGCAAAAAAGAACAAAGGCAGAGATATCACACTACCTGACTTTAAACTATACTATAAGGCTACAGTAAACAAAACAGCATGTTACTGGTACCAAAGCAGATATATAGACCAGTGGAACAGAACAGAGACCTCAGAAATAGCACCACACATCTACAACCATCTAATCTTCGACAAACCTGACAAACACAAGCAATGGGGAAAGGATTCCCTATTTAATAAATGGTGCTGGGAAAACTGGCTAGCCATATACAGAAAACTGAAACTGGACCCCTTCTTTACACATCTTATACAAAAATTAACTCAAGATTGATTAAATACTTAAGTGTAAACCCAAAAATCGTAAAAACACTAGAAAAAACCCTAGGCAATACCCTTCAGAACATAGGCATAGGCAAAACCTTCATGAAGAAAATGCTGAAAGCAATTGCAACAAAAGCCAAAATTGACAAACAGGATCCAATTAAACTAAAGAGCTTCTGCACAGCAAAAGAAATGATCAGTGTGAACAGGCAACCTAGAGAATAGAAGAAAATTTTTGCAATCCATACATCTGACAAAGGTCTAATATCCAGGATTTAAAAGGAACTTAAACAAATTTACAAGAAACAAACAGCCCAATAAAAAGTGGGCATAGGATATGAATAGACACTTCTCAAAAGAAGACATTTATGTGCCCAACAAACATATGAAAAAAAGCTCAACAACACTTATAATTAGAGAAATGCAAATCAAAGCCACAATGAGATACCATCTCATTCCAGTCAGAATGGTGATTATTAAAAAGTCAAGAAGTAGCAGATGCTGGCAAGGCTATGGAGAAATAGCAACACTTTTACTTTGTTGGCAGGAATACAAATTAGTTCAACCATTGTGGAAGACAGTCTGACAATTCCTCAAGGATCTAGAACCAGAAATGCCATTTGACCCAGCAATCCCATTACTGGGTATATACCCAAAGGAATATATATAATTCCACTATAAAGACACATGCACATGTATGTTAACAGCAACACTGTTCGCAATAGCAAAGACATGTAACCAACCCAAATGCCCATCAATCACAGACTGGATAAAGAAAATGTGGAACATATACACCATGGAATACTATGCAGTCACAAAAAGGAATGAGATCATGTCCTTTCAGGGACATGGATGAAGCTAGAAAAAAAAAAAAAATGCCATTTCATGTTTTTCTTCTACATTTCAAACGTGTGTTCCTTCTCTAAACTATGTTTCAGCAAAAAAGGATAGAAAGTATATTCATGATGGAAACAACCTTGTGGTCAGTAAACTACCATGGGGGCTATTGTTCTTGTTAATATATTTGCCATTAAAATGCACAAATGTATGCAGTCTCATTATTTCTGCTATAGTAACTTGTACTGCTAACTGAAAGTAATATGATGTCGGAGAATCAGCATCTATGATTCTTTAATAAGCATATTTTTTGCTATCTTCCCTTCACTTAATTTGTCTCATTTCTCTTTTCCCTGCTTGTATAGTGTGGACAGCATCACATACTAAAAGTAACCCCCATAGTTTTAGTAACCTCCAAACAGACGGATTTTCCATTTTCCAAAGTAACCCATCACTCCTGATGAGGTATCTATGAAGATCCTACGTTGATGTCTTGACTAACACCTATCTCAAAGCAGAAAATGTAAAGCAATTTGTGATGCCAAGGTTTGAATAGTGCTTATAAAAGAGAAAGAAAATTATTATAGCTATTTTTTTCAGACCAAGAGGTGCAAAAGAGAAAACACACTTATAGAACTTAACTACTAGTACAATGAATTGACATAGTAGGACACAGATGAAATAAAAAACATAAAACAAAGAATTCTAGAGTTCAGCCTAACTGAATATGAATAGAGAACAAGATAAAAATTGAAAGAGCAAAATATTTTGAACACTAGGTGATACTCTAAGTGGTAAAGCTGTTATATATGCCACCCATGTAAAGTACCACTGTTTAAATCGAGCAAAAGCTTCCACGTTGCACCAATGATCCAACTGAAAGAACAACTTATAAGGTCTAGAAGGAAACCCTGTTGTCAACAATAAATCAGCAGTCCAATGAAGGTTGGCCATTAGGGTCAATTTGACACATTTACATGAGTCTATTTTAAAGCAAGACTAGAACGATGAAATGTCCCATTTACTATACTCCGTGTTATCCTACAGAAGTGGTACCCTCAGGCCACAAGGTCTCCATCACAACTACTCGACTCTGAATAGCATCTTGAAAACGATAATAAACAATATGTAAATAAATGATCTCTAGGTTGTATTTGACACATGTGCTTGCATTGGATGAACTCTGTTCCAAAGAACCATACTTTGGTGAACATTTTAACTTATTGCATTTTAAAATTTTTATTTTCTGAGTTCATGGTAATGCAGTGAGAGCCTGGTAGCACTGAGATGCTCAATTCTTGTAATATTTCACACACAAAATTCATGGCAGAGACACTTAGAGAATTTAATAATCAAGTTGCAGACATATTGAACATTACATTTATGTGCCTTCTCAATAACATTTTCTTCTCTTTTGGACATAATATAAGGTGTCCAAAAAATATGTTAATATTTGAGAGGCGTTAAATGGTGGATGTTGTCAGTATTGCTTATAAAGCAATACAGTTTATTTCACATTGGAAATACTTTTTTTTCTTTCTGGATTTCTGCCTGTTAACAACCTATTTTTCTAATGGTTCTTGTTTTTTTCTCAAATACTTTTCTCTGTAGTTCACTATGTTCTGAGTGAGACATATTTGCAAATGTTTTAGCAACTGTCCACAGAGTTTTCAAGTGATTTATAATTCCAGCTAATTTCGCTCAAAGTTAACAATTAAAATTCTAGGTCTATGACATTAAAGTCACATTAATAGTAATGACTTTCAACATTTCATCAAGTATTAAGAGCAAATTACAACATCTGCAAACTTCAAGATCCCTAAAGTCCAATTCTAAAAAAAAAAAAAAAGTTGGCATTATTATTTTAAATAACCATTGAGTTCCCATTAATCATAAAAAAAAAGTTCTTTTCTAAAAGGTAGCTCCTTTTCTTTATTTTTCTAATTCAAGACAACTAAATCCATTTCCAGCCCAACTTGAAAAGACACCTGTATGCATAATACATTCATTTAAAATTTCAACCTCTTCCCTAACAGAATAATCATTCGTAAGTCCACATGTGACTGGAAGCAAAAATTCTGTAATGAAAGTGTCACTGCAACCTTAAATGCAGTGTTCACCACTGTGAAAACTGTAATAACAGATGCTCACAAATGCCTGGTGTGATGAATCAATGCAGAGAAAGAAGGAAAGAGGTCTGCGTAGGTGTTTGTGTGAAATGCCTTACAAACACAGAGTAAACAGATGGCAATGACAGGGCATTCTGGGATAAGTTTGACTTTTTACACCCTGTGGACTTCCCTGCTACCTGCAGTTGCCTATACATTAAATGGACAAGATAATGAAGATTCAAAGTCAAGTGGAAAAAAAAGAAAGAAACCAGAATGACTTTACTACTATCACTCTTATGATGAGAACAAAAGAAAGCAGGTAATAAAAATGAGCAAATGAGATAAGGAAGCTGTTTTAAAAAAGGTCAGTCAATATACATTGATGTTAAGATTAAGTCATTTCTGGTATTTTTCATATAAGAAAAATAGATTAGACTTCCTCTTTTTATTACAATGAAATAGACAATCCAGGCTAACTTTTCCTCCAAGGAAAATTGGTAAAACAGGTTGAAACATTTAAAATGCTTGATGTTTTGGGAAACTTTCCCCAGGGGTATTTGTTGATTCTCAAAATGCAAGGTTAATTGACCCTTTTAACAATCTCAAAGGGTCAGGGAAAGAGAGATTAGAATCTAGGGCCACCCAACGACAGGGGCTGGTGGGTCACAGTTAAATATTATTTGCATTAGAAAGTGACCCTGAAAGGCTGCAGTCTAGATAAAGCCAGAAGGCAATCTTATATAGAATCCTGCTCAGCTTCAGATTATCAGAATTCCTGAAACTGGATTGAGATGATCCAAGATTACTAATACTACATGTCCTGAATTAAAAGAAAATATTTTCTGTAGAAGAAAACATTCCTCTACATCAAATAATGACATAGCTTTGCAAATAAAATATACGACACATAAATATAACCAGGACCATAAAATAGGACAATATGAATAAAAACCAGCCCCGAACAGTGAGCAGTATCAACTGATCTCTGTGACTATGATATTGGAGTTATCAAAATGGATATTAAATAACCATACATAAACTATTTTGAAGTAAATCTATAAAATATGTGTTTAATAAGAAAAATGCAAGAGTAAGATTTTTCAGAAATTTGAAAAGCTTATTTTAAAATGCAAAAGTATAACAAAATTAAGAACTCAATCTGCTTGGATAACAGCAGATTAGATAAAGTAGAAGAGTTAGTCCATTGAAATATAAGTAAGAGGGAAAAAAAGCTCCAGATCAAAATATAGAAAAAGAGATTAATGGAAAATGTAGAAAACAAGGTATGAGACAAAGATAACGCACTAAGTACTAACATACCTCTAACTGTTGTCACAGAAAGGATAGGTAAAATGAGTCAGAATTAATGCTTAATAAAGTAATGGCTGAGAAATTTTCAAACACGATGAAAGATGTGAAACCACAAATTCAAGAAACTCTGATCCAAAGCAGTAAAATATAAAGCAATACACTTTGGGAAATGTTTCATGTTTCTGCATGACTTACAAGGAGAGGCACTGATTGGCTTTGTTCTGGACTATTTTTACACAGATGTCCATATAGCACTTAGCCTAGTATGACAGATAATTACCTCTACTCTAGAGCATAGAATGCGTTTCTGTCTGCCTCAGTATAACAAAGGTAAAACTATAAACTCTCATGTTCCCTAAACTCAAGGTCTCGCATTTGAAATGTAGCTCGTTGAGTGTTCAGGTGTCACACAGTACTCCATTCATAACTATGTGGAAATTGGGACTTAGGGAACTTGGACAAATGTTAATTGTTTGGCTAGCACTAATGCTGTGAAAAATAAAGCTCCTTCCCTCTAACTTAGCAGTATCCTGTCTTCTGCAGAATTTATGAATTAAAGAAAGCTAACTGTATTAGTTTTCAAGTACAGTGAAAATAGCAGATCTTTCTTTGACAGTTTTTGACATATACACTCAGTAAAAGTGCCCAAAACCAAAGAACAACATAAATGCAAAAATCAGGAAGAGAAAACTGTCAGATTACAATGAAATAAGAAAAAAGTAGATTAAGCTAAATTTCCATGATGTCTATGGTCAGAAGATAATGGAATGACATAATTAAATGCTGAAAGAAAATAACTGGCAACATAGAGCTGATCAAAAGCAGCCTTAAGATTCAAACAAATCTACGAAAATTTATTACTGGCAGATACAGAATGAAGGAATTCTAAAAGGTATTCTGACAACAAGTAAATGATTATAAATGGAAGGGCCTAGATGCAAGAATGATGAATAATAACAAAAATGTAAGCATGTGCCAAAATTATAATCAATATTTATACAACAATGATAATAGGTATTTGCTTGAAATATAGAGTTAATTAAAATAAAAGAAAGCAATGGCATTTGGGTTGGGAAAGAGTTAGTGGTATTAAGTGTTCTAAGTTGATCTTTTTCTAGAAAGAGGGTTAAAGTAACAAATAACATTTTTAATATGAAAGGGATGCATTCTATAATCAGTAGGATAACCCTTAAAAAATTAATATTTACTGGCTGGGCGCGGTGGCTCGTGCCTATAATCCCAGCACTTTGGGAGGCCGAGGCCGGTGGATCACGAGGTGAGGAGATTGAGACCATCCTAGTTAATACGGTGAAACTCCATCTCTACTATATATATATACATGTATTAGCCGGGTGTGGTGGCGGGCTCAGGTAGGCCCAGCTACTTGGGAGGCTGAGGCAGGAGAATGGCGTGAACCTGGGAGGCGGAGCTTGCCGTGAGCCAGGATTGAGCCACTGCACTCCAGCCTGAGCGACAGAATGAGACTCCGTCTCAACAACAACAACAAAAACAACTGATATTTACTGACAAGAGAAAAGAAGACAAAAAAATTGAATTAAAATCCTTACTTTAAATACTTCGTGATATAGAAGAGACTCACAGAAGCTTAAACTTAAGAGGGTTATAGATTATTTTTATTCATCTTCACATAGAAAAATTTCTGTTAAAGAAAGTTGCATATGCTCAAACTTTGATATGCAGTAAAATTTCCTGTAGACAAAGTAAAATTAAAATAAGTCCCTGTCATGCTAAGATTGATAATAGTCTCCCAAACTATCTTTGAATAATGGTGCTCAGAAAGCCCAAAAGCTCACTTTACATTTGTTTACAAAACTAAATATATTGAAGTATTTTAGAATCCTCTATATTAGTACAAATAAATATTACTTTGTAAATGTCATCATGTTAAAACATTTGACATTTAAAACATACCCACAAAAATCCTTAGGGTTTTTTTTGCAAAGCATAAAAAGAGAATAAATTATTTGTTAAATAATAATTATGATAATGTTTTTTTTCTGTACTTTACTAAGTCAAACAGAAGGAAAAAGAAACAATAAAATTAAGTAAAGATTACATTTAAGTGTAAGCTACTAATTCTTTAAAACTGTTGTTTCATATATGGTGGTGGAGGGGTGCCCATATTTCTCTTGATGCTAGTTATTGAACCAATGTAAAAATATATTGAACCATTACAAATAGCTGATATTTATCCATTTTGTCATGTTAAAATGAATATTTTATTTGATGTGTATTTTACTAATATTTCTAATGTTTGAACACCCTTAATATTCTGTAAACCATAATAATCAAAGTGTTATTTTTCTGACACTCATATCCAGTAGCTTTTATTTTTCTGACACTCATATCCAGTAGCTTTTAAGCATTTATTAAAAGAAATAACTACAGCCTGGCGTGGTGGCTCACGTCTGTAATCCCAGCCCTTTGGGAGGCCCAGGCGGGTGGGTCACAAGGCCAGGAGATGGAAATCATCCTGGCTAACACGGTGAAATCGTGTCTCTACTAAAAATACAGAAAATTAGCCAGGCGTGGTGGCGCATGCCTGTAGTCCCAGCTAATTGAGAGGCTGAGGCAGGAGAATCCCTTGAACTCGGGAGGTGGAGATTGCATAGAACCGACATCGTGCCACAGCGCTCCAGCATGGGCAACAGAGCGAGACTCCTTCTCAAAACAAAAACAAAAACAAAAGCAAAAGCAAAAACAAAAAACAACTACTAAAAACTCCTGAATACAAACTTGATGAAACAATGTCAAAACAATATGCCATGATTTGGAGATTCCTACTAGGTTACAGAACACATTATATTTATTCTTAGAAAAAGCAACTGCTATGTATTTGTGCATTTTATATATATATATGCACACACACATATATGTATATTTACACATACTAATGTATGTGTATTTACATATGTGTACATATATACATGTATGCATATACGTATATATGAAATATATTCATATATATTTGCATGTATGTGTAAATGATGATAAATGAGCATATCATTTATTATCCAAATATACATAGGTCTGGATAATAAATGATATATTCATGACATATATGTATATATATGTTTAAATATATGGAGTGTATATATTTACATATGTGTGTATATATATTGAGTGAACATATCATTTATTATCTAAACTTATTTATGTTTGAGAGTGAAAAGAATCAGTTTTCATAATTACCGTAAGGGAATAGTGTAAAACAGAATGATTCCAGGAAAACCAGAAAGTATGTCTAACCTATGTAAATAGAAATTGACTTTCCTTTATCAAAGGAAAATATTGTAGGAAAAAGAACAAGATAAGCAACATACTTCCTCCTTTCCAAGTTGCTATTGGTGGAAGTCTATTTATAGTGAATAATCACTACTTTTTTAACCACTGAATGTGTGCATATCATATGCAGCACTTACATTTGTATCGTATGTCACGCATGTGTTGTGACCTAGCTCGTAAGTAACATGGTAATATGCTTGAAAATTTTGTAACATTTTTATTGCCTAACAGTGTCAATTTTCAAACTAAATATCTAAAGTAGCTTTCCTCCTGTTTAGTCATGTGTTATACCACTCAATATTTATAACACATAAAGTTTATTAAGCCTCATTTTAATTTCAGACTCCAATACTGTACATATTATCATATAGGTAGTTAAATTATTTAAATCATCAGATGTTAATAATGGTTAATAAATTACATGTTAAAAAGTTTAGTAAAATATTTGTCAAGTCTGTCTTTGCAGGTATATTTTGGTAATTTTTTTCCTCCTGCAAACTGGTGGCACTACAATACAAAACACTGTAAATGATACTCACCTTAAACAAGCTGAGCAATGATTTAGGTCTTGATTCATTTCTACCTGTTTCCTCAAGTGATAGCACGTTTTCATTCAGAGCAGGGGGCGGAAAAGGAACCAACATCGCTAATAAAGCTGTCCGGTCCTGTGGCCTGATGTCAGAACAGCCAAAGCAGATGCTGACTTCATCAGTATTTAAGAGTTACAGGAGCTGAGAATGTTTTCTAGTTGAGCATTGTTCCAGTTCTTTGAACCAACTGCCATGGATTCCTGGAGCTTGACCACATTACAATTTTCACACTTAGCAACTGTAAAATTGTTAAAGCGATATCTTTCCACACGGTTTATCCGTTATTACTGCTAAGTGTGGCATACCACCTTAGTTACGGGCTTTAAATGCCACTTTCATCACTTCCCAGGGTAACCTGGGCCATGAAATCGGAAAATCAGATAATTTTCTGGTCTGTTTTCTTCTTTTTCTTCGGATGACATTAGATTTTGCTACGCTTGACTGACAAATCTCATTTAGGATTCAAGGAGAGGCCTGAGCCCTGACCTCTTTAAGAAGTGGGAGGTGAGATGTCTTGGGCAGTGATGAGGAAGAAAAGACCAATTTCAACTCCTCACATAAAGGTAATTAGTCATTAATTCACACTGTGAGACAAAAATACTTGTAAATGTATAAAGAGTCTGTTAGTGTCAGGTCACAACATTATTTAAGATTCTTTAAAAAATACCAATCATGTTCAAGGGTTTTTCTCTGCATGTTTTGTTTTCCTTTCAAATTATATTTCTAGGTATGTCAAATCATAAAGCACAAAGCGCAAACCAAATTTGTTTTTACCTAATTAAATGTAATCCATAATTAATAGGAAAAATTCTACTTTTTTAGTAAATAAGCAATATGACATCAATATTAATACATTTCTCAGGATACATTAACTTAAGGTAAATTGCTTTATTATTTAGAAATGGAATGCTTAGTTGCTGGACTGTATAATTTCCCACAATTACCTACCTCGGGGGACATTTATTCATTTTCGATAGAAGAGCTGTAGTTGGAGACAATGAAAATCATAGTTGGCAAATGCCTCAAAATTAATGTCTCCCAGACATATTAATAAAATTAATACTTCTCTGAATAGGGTAAGTTTACAATCTCAATGATGAGTTTAGGGATAAGCTAGGTCTTTGAAATCTATCTGCTCCTATGCAAATTTACATTAAGCTCATAGAAAGAAGAAACTCAGTTGGATATACTATATGAATTTGAATGAGCAAATGGATCAATGTGTCATTTAAGTCATCTCCTTGCCTTCAAACATGGCTTAAAGTGATTGTTACTTTATGTTTTCTCCACCTAACTGTTTTTCTTCTAAACTTCTGTTGCTCAATAATTGCATTTCAAGTAATTACTTTTGCATCACATTTTATATCACTGAAGTTCCAGCTACTTCAAAAAGAATACTTGGTTGTCCTCAATTTCTCTTTTGGTAAATTTAGTTTCTGATTTGTTTCCAGTCAATTCAGGGCTCAAGTCAAATATCTGGTAAAAGAACAAGCAGACATTCATTTCTAAAGTGTTACATGTGAAGAAATGTGGATCGCAGTAGCTGTACAAAGTGCTAAATAAATATTTGTGAAATATTGGGCCATCTCCCTTAATCTCTCTGACTGTATAAATATTGCAGTGCATATATTACATTTTCAGATGTAGGACCTCAAATGTTTTGAAATAAATTATATATGGAGAGATTCACAGTTGCCTAAAATTTAAATAACCTATTTTTCCACAAAATGAAAGAACTTTCAGTAATATGGCAACATGCAGCATCCTAATAGAAAACTCTAGTGAAGTTTGATTTCATTTTTTATATTGGCTACATTTCTGAGCAGCTGTACAAAGCAAACATATCTTAAAAAAATTAAGTCTCCAAATTTTATTACACTTTCATGAAGACTATCTCTTAGCAAAATATATTGTTTCTGGTAAAAAAGAAAAATTATTATGTATCTACAAATTTCAATGTTCCTTTCAAAATGTACTATTATTTTACCCTTGTGTTTCTTACTTCACATAACTTTTGAAGAGTCCAAGCAAGTAAGAAAAAAAAATCTGAGAAACTAGTACTTCTGCAAATCTCAGAGTTCCACATTTTCATTTGAAATCTTATATATAAAACATGAATATACTTATAATATATAATTGTATGTTACATATAATTAAAATATATCATCTTTTCCATTTTATATTGTTTTGCTTTTATTAATTACATGGCGCTTTATTATGTACTTGGCTATAATCTTGGCTACTCTATTTGAAATATAAATACTATTCAGCTACATTTTATTAATCAAATAATGATTATTAAGAATGTACAAAATTAATTTTGATTAAATGTGAATAAAGTGCTACTTTAGCTACAAGTAAGAAATAAGACAGTAATCGACTAAAATCTGATAGTTGAGGAAAAAAGTTTTAAAAACAAAAATATAAATAATAATAAATATATAATGTGGATTTTATTTCTATTGTATTTCTGTTCTTACAACATTTTCTAGGTAATGCTAACACTTAGTTTATATTTTATTAATAAACTATTCCCCTGCGTGTGGCCAATGAATGTCTTCATCATTAAACATCTTTTCATGTTAAATGTTTTTACTCTATAAAATGTTATCTAAGTACTATGATACGAATTAGTGAATTATTTTTCATAAAATAAATATTTAATGAGAATTTATCCTATGTCAACAATTTTTTTAAGGCCTGTGTATGTAATTGAGAGATAAACATTCTTGGTTCTCAGACTCCATTATTCATAATCCATAAAATGTCTCTGTGCTACCACATAACGTAATGTTTCAGAGATGGGGAGAATTTACTTCTAGGTATAAAATGTTATCACTTCACCCCCAAACAACAACAACAAAGAAAGTACATGTTTTTGTCAGTTTTAAGAAGGTTTTGTCTTCTATACATGTTGTTTTAATCTTTTGCATATCTATGTTTCAATATGAATTCACTTCCAGTATGCCAAGGCTGTCTCTTTTTTTTAGTGGCATTCTAAAATGCTGAACATGTTCTATCCCCCACCATTTTACTCCTCTGTGTGTCCTCAGTAGCATTGGATATGTGTGTTCAGGTTTAGCAGATAAGAAATGAACAAGAAAAGGCTATGAAAGCTTGAAATTCACCGGGAAGAAATACCTGAGGGCTATATTTGGACACCCTACCATGAATGAAACTTTCATTCATTTGAAAATCATGATTTTAAATACATAGCCTGATTTCAAATCCTAAATTTGCCTTACAAGAAAATGCCCAACTATCTGACTATGACTGTCAGATCAAAACAAAAAGTAACTAATGGGTACTAGTCTTAATACCTGGATGATGAAATAATCTGTACAACAAACACCCATGACACAAGTTTACCTATGTAACAATCCTGCACATGTACCCCTGAACTTAAAATGAAAGTTTTTCTTAAAAGAGAACTCCATCTTCTGTTTTCTTCAAAGTAATTAGTTTTGTTTTATTTTGAACTTCACATATTACATATTTGAACACATTTTTTGAAGCTGGGCTACTCCATCAAGCTCTTAAGAGACCACTGGAATATTGTGACAAGTGACAGTAATTGATTAGTGTGAATTTTTATGTTAAAAATCATGAGGCCAAACTAGTGCTACGAGGAGATATATACTATATTCAGACTGTCAAGTAGGAGTACAAGGATAACATTTAGGAGATAATATTTTCAATTTGGCAGTTTTCAGCCTGCACTTATTTAGAAGCTCTTTTTTATTTTCTTACAAGTTGTTTCCACATAATCTAAAACGAAAAAGACTATGGAAAACATATAACAGCTTTCCAAATGTTCAGAAATTTATTTTTCCAAATAATAACCTTTCTTTATTCAATTCCAACTCTATTTTTAAATGGAATTAAAAGAATATTCCGACGCTGATGAATGTGTGCAGAATTCATCAATTCTTATTGATATTTTATAACATGAGAGAGATCTATACCCTAGATAAAATATCAGTAGCCAGTTCTGGTATGGACACACATCTTTCTACTGACATATCATTTCTGAAAAAGCATATAGCCAATTTGACGGCTAGTGTGGATATGTTTATTTCACCACCAGTTGAATTAAAATGTACAGCCTCAAGAGACTTTGCAAGAACTACTGTGATGTCAATAAAATGTTGTTTCATGATTGTCAGGGCTCAGCGAGCGACAATTCACCTTCTCACTAGTGGAAGTTCAGCCACATGCTGGGAACACCGAGAAGAGTGCACAGCAAGATTAGTAATAGCCTCTGCATGACTGATATAATTTCTCCTCTCCATGAAAATAAACATGTAACAAGTATAGGGAAAAGAGATATATGGAATTAAAAGCATTAAGTTATGTTTCTATGACTAACAATATATTTGTGTTTAGTAAAACTGATCTCTCCAATGGGATCAGGTTCATAGTGATCCAAGTCACATGTTGAACAATTTCATATAATTCAGAGAATTCTAAGGATTTTACGATTACTATAGTAATATTAATTGGTAATTGTTTTAACTCTAATGCTATTTTCAGGGTATGTTCAAAATATAGCAAATAAAGCATTAGCTTCAGCACTTAGCTTGATTTTACTTTAAACATGTACAATTGCTCTATGATATGTTATCATACAGGAAAACAACTTGCCCCTTCTCATTGGCTAAGCTATCCCAACTATTAGCGTTAGTAAAAATTCAGCTTTTCGTGGTCTCAAAAACATTCAATACTGTGTTCTAAATTCATGGAATGTTGCAAAATCATGGAATGAGTTTTCCTTCACTTCCTCTCTCAAAATATTATTAATGATTATAAAATTATGTTTGTCCTTCATTTGGCTAATTACAGGACTCACTTTCTCTAGTTTCTTCTTTGATGAAAGTGTGATAAAGTTTAGAAATAGATTTTAAATAGGACTGATTTATAACAGCATTATAATTTATATGAAATATTCTAGGCTTGATTATTGGGACTAAAGATGAAAACAGATTTGGGGAAGGGCCGTGGTTACAGTGGTTGTGGCTGAATGTATTTTGTACATCATTTATAATGGGATATATATATATATATATATATATATTTCTCACACTTTGTTATTAACATTCCATCTTATTAACGTTTGGGCACATATACATTGGGAATCTTTATGAAGCAGAAAGTATAATCTGTAACTAATGTATTAAAAAATTAAAGTTAGCTAAATACTTTTTCCAACTCTGATCCACAATAATTTAACAAATATTGTTTTTATAATTATTATCACTACTGATTCAAAAAACATTTATAGGGAATTTATGTGATAATCTTCGATATAGGCACTGAAACCACACCAGTAAAGGTAAGGTACATAAATCACCAAATTAATTCATGAAGATTATCTCACTAAGTCATTATTCTAATAAAGCAGAGAGATTAGAGAAATGTGTATGTGTCAAAACCCTGGGAAATTTGTAAAAAGTAAGATCTTACGAGGAAGTGAGATAAAGAGGGAGCCAAGTACACTTCAAAGAACAAGAAGGCATAGATGCAGCAAGATTCTGGCAACCATCTGAGGCTTCAGAGGTGGATGAACAAGGGAAGGAGCTGTAAAGGGCTAGTATAATGTGAGTTCAAAAACGAAAAAGCAAAACAATGGCAATGTTCTCAGCATTAATGATTGGTCACTGAAATAATTCTGTGGATTCCAAGCTAAAATTATTATTATTATTATTATTTATTTATTTATTTTAGACGGAGTCTCGCTCTGTCACCCAGGCTGGAGTGCAGTGATCTCGGCTCAGTGCAACCTCTGCCACCTGGGTTCAAGCGATTCTCATGCCTAAGCCTCCCGAGCTGGGACTACAAGCATGCGCCACCACGCCCAGCTAATTTTTGTATGTTTAGTAGAGATGGGGATTCACCATGTTGGCCAGGCTGGTCTCAAACTCCTAACCTCTGGTGATCCGCCCACCTCAGCCTCCCAAAGTGCTGGGATTACAGGTGTGAGGCACCACACTTGGCCCAAAATTCTTAATCTGCAGTATTCAGAAAATATATTTCCAGATTTCTCTATTAAGTGCGTGTAAGCATAGTTATAAATGCATTTATCATTATTGGTAATGGTAACAGATCACACCTGCATCAAGTTACATTTAATGTATAAATTTTTCACACTTCAATCATAAAAACTAAACCTAAAATGCATGCTCGAGTTGTTCAGAAGTAATAAAATATAGTATCATTAGGGTATTTCATTTATATCATGTATTTCAGTTGATCATTTTATTGGTCTTCATTTGAGATGTATATGTGTGAATGTGCATGTGTGTATAGTAATTAGTGAATACCTTTATTCACTAAGCACAGTAGTATAGAGTTTCTTGCAAGTAAATTTAATCATTTCAGAAATCTATTCTTATTTTAATTTTACAAAAAAAAAAAAGAAAATAATTATAGAAGGTTTGTTGCTGAAATTTAAATCCAGGTTTTCTGCTTGGGGCCTGGCATTTTATTCAAGATGCCAATGCTCACCCAAAACAAATTTATCATTTAAAAAATTCTTAAAAACGGATAAGAATTATTTTTAAAACAGTGATTTTTTAAAGTGATTTTTTTAAACAGTAATAGTGAGCCCAGTACCCAACAGATAGTTTTTCAACCTTATCCCAAACCCTAGCAGCACACAATATATCCACGTAACAAACCTGCATGTTTACCCCCTGAATCTAAAATAAAAGTTGAAATTAGGAAAAAATAAAAATTAGGAAAAGTAAATAATTATCTCTCATAAATTTATTTTCTCTCTTTTTAAAATAAACTTTCTCTACGGTAAATATTTTGTGGTAAATGTCTCCATTTAGAATTTATTTTTATCCAATCACTTTTTAAAATTTATTTATTGTTCAATAATAATTTTTAAATTTAAAATCTGCTGAGTTACTATACTCATTCATAAGGTATCTAAAGCACACACAAAATAAAGGGACCCTTTTCAAACATTTCACAATCATTTCAAAGTAAACACATAAGGATTTGAATGAAAGCACTTAAATTGTCAATTCCAACGGCTGCACACACCAGCGGTGGGCAGGGAACGCTCCGCTCCCCATTCCCATCTGAGGGTGCACTCTGCAAGTGAGGCAGCTCCTCTTGGGCAGGAAATCATTTGTTTCAGGAAAAGTTCCCGAATTTCCTCTCCCAACAGCAACCTTGAGGTTTCTCTGTGACGTCTCCACAAAACAGTGTGACCATGGACATTTCACAGTCTCTTTCTTTTTAATAAATATTAGCCAGCAGGCTCATTAAGTAGGGTCCCTTAATGTGATGTGCATATGCAAAGGCCCACGAGCTTATATGAAAATCCCTATAGGTATGTGAAGATACCATAGGTATTAGAATGACTTCCAGAAAATAAAAATAATAATGCCAGCAACTTCAGGGACTCTTAGGCTGAATTTATTAATATCTTATAGATGGAAAACAACATTTCTTTACTGATTTTGTAATTGCTGGCAAGTTTTCTTTTACAGGGTTGATTTCGGACAGAATAAAATGTCTCAACTGCTGAAAAAAGTGTATTTTTTACATGAGGATATTAGCTTTAAAATTTCTTATGTATATTTACAAAAGTAGACGTGCTGACAGTTCCACAGCCGGTGCATAAGGATATTACCTAAATCCGTAAACAATCAATGGGATATATAATCTCTCATTCACAAAAAAAGGTATGCAGTTTAGTGAGAAAGCTTGATTTTGTGTGACTGTGACATGTTGGGCTGGTGGGAAGAACTATAATTTATTGAACCCTGGAACCAACAGCTCATTCTTTTGAATGAAGTTGATTATTTACAGCAGTTAGCCCCCAAAACTTTCAAGAGATGAAAAATGATAATTTGACAATAGATATATTCACACAAGATTTTTCAAATAAGAAATTTCTGAAGGACAATTGACACACTAATCCAGATACCTGTTTTGCGTGTCTATAGCCTGTTTTCTATAAAACATTTAGTATTGTTATTTTCTGAAACTTGGGTTCCTTAGACAAAAGAATGCATAGCCATTGTCCAGTATCACAGCTTAATTTTTCTCCATAAGAAACAGATATTTTTTTCCTTCTCTGTATTGTTCTGAAGATCTTTTCAAATTATTTTATTCTGAAAAATATGACATCTTCTCCTGATGACATGAATAATGAACACATTACATGGAAATGTTTATCATTGTTAGGATAAACTCGCTTATCCTTATATTCCATTTGCCTAGCCCACTCTAGGAGAGATAGGGGAAGCCAGTGCCATTTCTTTTGATTTCTACTCACTATCAGTTTTCTTTGTTCATCCCTAATTTCAAAGTTGCATTTTAAGTCACTGGAATTGAGAAATGACAAAGGTAATACAAAAGTCCCTAGCTCAACCCTGAATGTTTATGTTCACATAAATATTCTAGAAATAATTCCTGTCTGTTAAATGACTCAAATAATACTCTGAGGATAAACAAACTAATACAGAATATAGATTTTATGCTTTCAGTCCTTTGAAAAATTATTTCTAAGTAAAATGCAGTGATTTGGTTTTTGTTAAATGACTCCATGTTGAATGCTTAAGTAACTTTTGAGGATTCTCTGTCCATCCATGTAGACTCTTTAAATCACTAAATTTATAAACTCTTGACTAGAATAAAAATCTCATAACGAGTAAAACGTAACTTTAAATCACTTCCGTTAGTAAGTACAAGGCATTTATTGGTACCAATTAAGTATAGGAATTCACACTTTTTCTATCCCAGATAGGCTAGAAAGGTTTGACATAATGGAAAAAAAAATTTCCTCAGTACCAACTGTAATGTTGTGAAGGGACAAAAAACACATACATTAAAAAAAAAAAAAAAAAAAAAAACCTTTTTGGTACCCTTGTTCTTAAAAATAAATGGGTTTTGTAAGATGTTGTTTATCTAAGAATGGAAAGACCTATCAAATGCCTATACTCATGACAGCAGCATCACTGGAATTCCAAACACTTTATTAAACAATCTGTCAGAAGCAAGTACAAAATACTGATGTTATTCACAGTCATAGGCATATAGGGTATCCAGGGTAGTCTCTCATTGTCCCTCTGTTCAGATTCATCATTCATAAGCATGGGCATCATTCATAGGCAGGGAGTAGACTGAGTGCAATGTGCTGAGGCATAACAGCTTATCTGCCAGCTGTGTTTCTAGATTTAGACTGTTCACAGTGGTCCATTGATCACATATTCACTTCCTAATTTCTTACAAGTATATAAATGCATGGACTGAGTAAAAATCAGACAGTGAGAGCAACAGGAACATTAAGCCCCAGAAATTAAGACATGTTGTATTGATTTAAATTTTTCAATGCCTGGACTCATCACCAAGTCCATGCACCTCCATTATACTAAAAGCCAAATACATGTATTGATCTGTGGTATATTTCTTGGAAACCATAGGGTGGAATGAACCACAAAAGGTTGCAGAAGGAGAAACCATTCTAGGAAATAATTTTTAAGTAAGATTGATATTCCAGAAAATTGAAGAGAAACATATGTGCCTATAAAAATTTCTTTGCAGCTCTCAATACAGAAGAATTTGTCTAGAGTCTCATTGAGGTCTAATACTGTACATTGAGACATTTCTAGTGATCATCCACTCTGAAAATATTCAGAATTAACCTGATAAATGTCTGCAATCTAGATAATCCTGATTATCAGAAAGTCAGTTACCTTCAACTGAATATCACAGAGCTCTTGATTCTTTTGATTATTTGGGATTTTGAGTCAAGATTGAAGGTCACTGGCTATCATGTTCTGAAAGAATTTGGCTTGCTTGGCTATTATTTATGCTACAGACACAATCGAGTTGCATTTCTCAACCACCATCCAAGTAAACTTGAAGATCCATAATCAAATTAATATGAATCAGTTATAAATTTCCTCTACTACTGAGGGATATTTTTGTATAAAATTTTATTGACACTAAGTAACCAAAGTTTAGATTTTTAACTTTTAAGGCCATGCTTCTCAATTGTTTCTTTTGCACACTTCGGAGACATTTAGGGTTCTCCAACATGGCCATAAATACTTGTAGACCTTTAGGTAAGCTTAAACTCCCTAATATTTTAGAGGAAAAAAGATGCATTTGGCTCTTCTTGAAACCAAATTTTGCATTAACATAAGAAAAATAAAAAATTTAGATAGTTGAAGTTGTTTTCAGAAGTAGCTTATATAAAAATTCATAAGATAATTTTTGCAACTGCATATCCATGCATGTGGAAGACATATGGTTCATTATGCAAGGGGGTCACAGAGAAGATGCTTACCAAAACATTCTTGACATTCTGACAGTTAGTGACTTTTTCTACTGTGTTACAATTCTCAAAAACCAAGATTATTGTATAGAGTTTCTTCTCACTTTTAAAAAATATTCTGTTTTTAAGAAAATCTCAAAAGGCTTCAAGACACTGAAGATGCTGATTAATTAAATATAGCATTTTTAAATATTATACGGGTGTGGTGGTACCTGCCTACAATTACTTGGTAAGCTGAGGCAGGAGGATTGCTAGAAACCAGGGGTTCAAGGCTGCAATGGGCTTTGATTATGCCACTGTACTCCAGCCTGGGTGACAGAACAAGACCCAGTCTCTTAAAAAATAAATAAATAAATAAAACAAGAATAAAATATATACACTATATGTAAAATATTTGCTTTAGTTAAAACCTTGTGATCATGATAAAATATACTTTCAAGTAGATCAAGTAGATATAAAATCTTTTTTTTTTTTTCTCACTATTTTCACCCTCCTACTGTTCCTATTGTTTTAGCCACACGTGGTTCTGAGGAGCCATTTGGCTGAAAGTTACTTTAGGTCCCCATTTGGCAGACCTGTCCCTTGTTCAAAAGTTGCTGAATTTTATTTCTTGGGTGCTGCTAAGGCGTTGAGGGCTAATGAAAGCAAAACCGATCACTTATCAGATAATATTTACATTTTAAGAGAAGTCTTTAGTTCCTTCACTCAAAGATTCAAGAAAGGAATCACTCAAAATTATTTAGAGAAACAAAAATATTTCAGTATCCTTCAATCACAGCACACAAGTAGCTTCCAATTCTAACATAATTATACGAAGGAATATAATTATTTGTCTAAAAGAGCAGGTAGCAAGAAATTACATAATGGTTAGATTTTAGAAGTAGAGTGAAGTTAGAACTTTAAAAATTAAATACTTAGTTGGCAGATTTATTGGCAAAATTCTCCAGATATTACTCTAATGGGAAGATACCAAAGAATCAGCAGAAATCATGTGTAGCAGAAAGTACCAAATCCACATATCCTGTTCTAAATCACTGTGAAAATTGAAAGCTTGAAGCAAGCACTTTTTTGATGAAAATATTTGGAAATTAGCACATGAAAACATCATTATTCTGTAACTGGAGGAAAATAAAGCTATTTCTCACATTTCTGTCCTGCTGAAAAGTCTGATGAGTAATGAAAGAGATTTTTGTATGCAAAGTTGTAGGAGCTAAATGACATAAATAGTATTTGTTCAGAAATCATCCATCTGTTTAAAAAATATCAAAGGCTAATAAATCAAAACAAGTACTATAACATTTTCACAAATACTAGAAATTTTCCTCTCAAACTATTTTTTGCCAAGTATCTTTTGTCAAAGAATTTGGTATTAAGTGTTGAACAAAATTTGAACAAAATTATCATCTGTTGTTCAGCCAACTTACTCTTTGCTATGCTTCATACAGTTTTCAACAAACAAACAAAAAATAGTTTCTTTGAGGCCTGATTTTACTTTTGCATACATATTTCACCCTGTATTTCTGTATCACAAATAACTCAAGATAATAGTTTTTCTTGCATATTAATTGAAGGTGCTCCCAGGAACATCACATAGACACCAACATTAGTTTCTAAATCAAAGTACCCACAGGAGTTCTCAACCCAAAAGAAATTTTGACTAAAATGTTACAACCATTTCAACAAATATTTCTAAATAATACTTCCTATTAAATTGTAAGTAATTTCTGGGGTCCTAATTGCTAGAAATGTAAATATTACATTAGGAGATTATCAAAATTACTTATCTCTTTTCTTCCTCATTTTCATATGGTTTTGGTTTTTGTGAATCCACAATTAACTGCCATATATTTTGCTTTCTAGTGACCTGGCCATGAATATATTTTGACTTTGTTTTCATTGTATCATTTTATAAGCATATGTGTGTGTTAACTGAGCTCAGTCCCTATTTATACCAATTCTATTACTGTAAACTTTAAGCTCTTCTTAGCTACATGTACCAAGCTATTTAAAAATCTCACAATAGAGTGGCTTATGTTCTGCAATGTTTTAGACATTTTGTGAAGTTCCCAACATTACAAGGGTAAATGTCTCTTGTAATGGAAAAAAAAAAAAGAAGTATTACTAGAATTAAGCTATATATTTGTACTTAGGGTGATACACATATGCATTTACAGAAACAATTAATAATGCAAGGACACAGTATTACTTGTCAGTGGCTTCTATTTCTCATTAATGATATTTCTAATACAAAGTGTTCTCTATGGAAATAAATTTCAAAATACATTCACTGTTAATTTATGACCCAATTTTAAACAGTTGCATCCAGAAACAAATCTTAGTCTATAATTTCCCCTTATTCATTACATATAATCTATTAATAAATATTATACAGTTAATTAAAAATAGATAGAGGCTGGCAGAAGTATATAGATATTTTGCAGCAGTCACTTAACACTCTTCATATTCAATTGCAATGTAGTGACACCTCAGAGGGTTCCTTAAAAATTCACTTTAAAGACTAAGACTATTTCCAAATCACCTTTCCATAACCAACTTTTCCAGGAAATAAGATTCAATGTCAATGGTGACCCATTTGCTAAATGGATCAGAGTTACTAGAACTTTAGCAGACTAAATTTCATATAATTATGCAATCTTTTCAAAAGAGCACTTTAATTTTGGTGCCCAATATATTCAATCCAATTTCATTTCAATAACTCTTTTTAAGCCTTCACAAAGTATTTAATTTTGAAACTTCTACTCTTACATGAGAAAAGAACTCACAAGCATATAATTAGAAAAGTCATATGAACGTTTTTCAGTAAAATTTAATAAGAGATTTCCAATAAGGCCTGAAGTAAGTTTTATTTTGCTTGTACTCCAATTTATTTTATTTTACTTCAGTATTTTCGGTAATCAAAATATATTCATAAAAATAAAAGATTCTATTTATTACCTTGTTTTCATAAACAATACTTCAAATAATATTCTGCTTTCAGCAAATTTAGAAAATTTGAATATGTGTGAGGCAAAAGAAAGAATAGCAGACAACAATAACTATTAAAAAATGAAGATAATCTGTAAAGCTAGGAGGATGCCAAACTCTAGCTAATACATATTATGGGAAATATATATGTGGCAGTTAAAAATACAATAAAAATATTACAATGCTGTATTATAAAAATAATTGAACAGAATATAAATGAAATATTAATTTAAATTAAAACTGTTTCTAAGTTTATGATTTTGAAAAAAAACACTTTTTTATTTCCTATTCTACTTTGAAGACATAAGTTGGAGACTATTTCTACCTCATTTTTTTCTCCCTGTTGATCTTTTCTTCAAATTCAGTATGTTAGAAATGCTATGATGTTTTATATAGTCAATTCATGGGTTATAACCTTGAATTCTCCAGTTCCTTCAAAATATACTTTCAAACTTGTCTTTCATAATTTCACTATCCTTGGCATTACAAAGAGACCTCTGTGGGGGCCCTACATCTAAAACATGAAAATATGGTAATTAAGAGCTTTCTGCTCCCATTTTCTCATGACTGTGTAACATGAAAAACAATGGGGTCTCCTCTTTCTGTTTAGAAATTCCATTCATGCAACAAAGATGTTCATTCAGTGTACATGTCACAATATAATAACAGTCTAAATGGATTAAATTGCAGTGTGTATCAAACACACAATTCTCTCTGGCAGATGTGTAAAGATATTTTGTAGAAAACCACTTAATATTCTTCATATGCAGTTCCATCGCGCAAATTGACACCTCACAAAGTTCCTTAAAAAATCCACTCTATGAAATAACTTTCCATATCAAACTTTTTCAAGAAATAAACTGCAATACCCATGGTGAACCATTTGCTAAATCAATTTCATGCCCTTTCTTCAATTCCACCCACCCATCTTCTTTATTCTTCCTTTTCTTTCCTTCCTTATTTATTTTATTTTTTTGATGGAAATCTAGAGAGGCAGCAAAGTGCTACTCCGATTTAATTCACAGTAGAGGCACTGAGCGTATGAGCTTTAAGTTCTAAGGTGGTTAGAAACATCTGCTGGTTAGCAATGCCTCTTCCTGTCAGTTGTAAGACTTGTCTGTATTATATCACTCGTATGTTTAATAGAAGTAAAAAAAAACTAATCATTATATATTTTTTTCTCACCCAAACTGTAACATCACTAAAGGTCATTTAACATATATAATGGTTGTTTTAGTAAATTGACATTTGTTATATTTTTTTATTTTTTGATGATTTTATATATATACTTTTTATAATGGAGGCTTGTTTTTTGAGGGTAAATAGTGGGAATGTATATTTATGCATGGACAACCTCTTTTAGGTATTATATACTTAATATAAAAAATTACACTATTTGACCACACACACCCATATACAAACACTCCACACTTTTATTTGTTCATTCATCAAACTCTGAGGATGAACAGAAACTTAAAAATATTTCTGAAGTGTTGTGACAGCAAAACACAAACCAAAAAATAACCTTTAAGTTCATAGATCTTTATAAGACAAATTTCTTTTTATGTCTTGAAAGGTTTGTTTTTTAAGTTATTTTTCTATACACTGCATAAATCAGCAAACTTAGCAGATAATTTACTTCTATAAATGAACTTCTTAGTAAACCCCTCTCTTCCATCATTCAACAAGATTTCATCAGAGCACTTAAATTCTCTTCTAAGTTTTAATAGTTGGTCTTGAAATGCCCATAATATGTCAAACCGATAATCCCCATCATTACAAAAACATATACTATGTACTGGTGACATATTGGTGTATGTAAGTTAATATCCATAACTTTGGAATTTGGCATTCTGAGTATTCTACCTATTAAGAAAAAGAGACAGCTTCAGAGAAAGGCTCTGACAAATAAGAAAAGTAAATGTTCAAGTACAAGTTGGTGATAGCCAAACTATCAGTATATAACATTCTGTTATTGAAAATGAAATGGAATAAAAATGTCATACTCTTTAAAATGATTTATACAGAAATTCTACCCAAAACATCTAAGTGCATATGTCTAAAAGCATATTTTGCAAAGAGCACTAAATATGGAATATGACTGCACCTATTAACCAAAGTGCTTGAGTAGTATGTTTCACTCAAAATAGCAAAATTCAAAATATGTATCAGTGGATCTTTCTACTGTGGGAGTTTGGAAAAGTCTTTTATAATTGATTTTCTCTTTTAATTGACATTGGCCTATATTTTCAGACTTATATTCATCCTTTACTCTGATCCTCCTGTTTAAAATTCTGCCGGCTGATAAACTAATCCTATTCTTTGATTTTTTTTTTCCTTAGAGGCAATAAATTATTGGCTAGTTTTCATACCCAAAATGTTGGTTCAGAAAAAAATAGAGACATATTCAAGAATAACAGACATTGAAAAAGTGTTTTCATTTTCACTCAAAACCATGTTTAACGTCACGTAAAGGCTGTCTCTTTTGCTTTGGGTAAAATTTGCAACCATGACTCCATATCATTTTGTCTGCTCTAGAGAAAATGTGTCTGTTACCTGAGATGACAGCTATATTTTTCAAACAACTTTTAATTTTTGTTAGAGGTAGACAGCTCATTGAGGAAGCAAAGTACACTCTTTAAAATGTGATTCCAATAATAATTGTTGAAGGATAATTGAATAATAAGTATGAGAATTAAATATGCAGGTCTTTCTGGACACCTAACAAAATTCTATCTCTCAAAATATTGTTGCATTTGAATAAACCATTTCAAATAATCAAAAACTCGGTCCTGTGATATAAAAACTTAGATTTACTCAGATTTACTCACAATTTGTTAAAAAATATCAAGCAATCATATATTTGAACTATAATTTGCTTTTAAATATCAATTATAAACAAATGTACAACATAATATTAAGCATTTTTGTTAATAAGTAATAACAAAGCACCCCATCTTTTTAAAAACTATATAATCTTCATTCTCCGATATTGTGTTGTATTTTATATTAAAGGATAAACCAGTAAATGTTGTGAAATTACTATCATCCCATTTTCAAAGAATAAATTATTTTAGAAAAGTACTTGTCTTGAAAGGTAAAAATGTCATATCAATAGAAATAATATCTTACATAATTTATATATACTTTTTCAAGCCATAACTGATTAAGTGACTTACAGAAACAGTTTCTTACAAATAATAAAGCAAAATAAATCTATCTTCAATGAAATTTTCAACTTTGTCAACATTGTATATTTTTAAGGGCATTCAAAGTGTTTCTCTAGTGATCTTTAGTTTTAATTTATTGTTTTAATAAATAAGAATCAGTATATATTCTAAAACTCAGTGTGACCAATATTTTCCTTTATCGTAGATTTTTAAACAATAATTTAGCTTAAGTTTTAAAGCATAATAATGGATAAAATGCTTAAATGATTGAAAAGCAACATTTAGCTCACTATTTTATTTCAGAGAATAATGTACTTGTGTATGCAAACATGCCATTGCAAAAATTATATATTTCAAATATCTATTTTGAAGATATATTAATAGATAGTGGGCTATCACAATACTAAAAGACACAAAAAAATTTAGGTTAGGCTCATTATATTTGAATAAATGCTTCTTAAGATGTTTAACCCCAAATAAAATATTTAGAAAGCAAAATGCAGTAAATAGTGTTTACTAAGGGTGAATGGCATTTTATCAACTTAAATGGCTATTTTTGCTTTATCTTAATTAGTCCAATTATTTCCTAAGTGTTCTTTTAAAAGAATGTTTAAACTTAAGAGGAAAAAATGTGTCATTGTAAACTAGTTAGCATAGTTGAGGATCATAAAACAGAAATATCAGTATGAGAATAGAATAACACTATATTTCCCCTACGCTCAAGTAATTAAAATAATGTTTTATTTGAGTTTTCAAATTTATTTCCTTAGACAATACAAATATTTCTGAGTCAACTTGAATCTGGACCAGATAAATTAAAATACATTAAAAGAAGATGATTTTGCTAATTAAAGATATACAGTAATTCTCTTTTACTTGAAACATGCATGAAAAATTAGAATATAGTTTCATACATGAAAAGAAAAATAAAATGTGACCATCAATCATTCATTTTTGCAAAAATAGACAAGTGAAAAATTTTAAAGTTTTTATATTTAATATGGGCAGAATCCTTGTCATTTCATCTCAAAATGAAGTATCTGGAACTTAGTTAAGGGCATAGCGCCTAAAACAATGATTCCCAATCCTGGTTTTTGCATACCGCATCCTCCACTTCTGGAAATAAAAGTCATCTAGAGTTCAGTCAAATATATGACAAAAGTTTAAAATCTCTAAGCAACAAAATAGCTATCGTCCCAAATTTCTAAGTTAGCAACAACAGATTTACTAAATGAATGTGTGTGTGCATGTGTGTGTGTAATTCACTATGTGAGAAGGCCCATAATTATATATTATAGAACAGAAAAGAAGCTAGACCACTGGGCAACTGAGTAATTTCAATGCTTTATGAGTTCAGAGAAGTTATTCCCACTCCCAAGATACTCTTCATTCCTAAAAAGAAGATGATAGGACTGTACGCCTAAGTACACTCACTCTTAATTCCAAACTACATCAGGGTCACTGCCTGAGGTAATTAATACTGTATAATAATCAAGAAAGCTTTAAAATGAGATATTATCAAGCTATTTTCTTCAACCTCAGAGAAGCATTAATGAATTCAAGGCACTATTCCAAGTTAAGAGGTAACATCTTCTTTCTGAATCTATTCATAAAGTTTTGGCTTTTGCTATGGTTGGTTAAAGCTCTTTAGTGTGATGGACTTGGTGTTTTATTTATTTATTATTTTTCACCTCCCTCCACTCTACCCTCATACAGATACTCATGAAATGTTCTAATTCCTCTCTTTTGGCCTTGAAATTGATTTCATACCTTAGCTTTTCTTTCCAGAATAGCCCTTATCAACCATCAAAGTTTTGTTACTCTGGGATAAAAAAACGTTCATGATTATACAATGAAGAGCAGTCAAAGTAGAGAGAGATCACTCTTTCAGGTGGAAAACATAGTTATGTATGAGTATTCCATAATTGTCCATCTCTGAAAAAAGTCATAATATTCTAAGCAGAATTTTATTGCCTCTGTGTATTTCTAACCATTGGCATGATTTTTACTTTCAGTCTGTGACTATACAATAGTTTCTCCAGTTAAAACCAGTAAAAATCTTAATATACAGTTAATTTATCATATTTTAATAATAAATTTAAGTTTGAGATACATTTGGAAGATAGTCATGAAGATGAAACAAACAAGTGGTGATATAATGTCACGGATTCTGTAAAGACTGGACATAATATGACCAGAACAAACAAGAAAGATCATAGCAATCATTGATTTCATTCTCTCCCTTCCTCTGACCCCTCTCTCCTTCTTCCTCTTCCTCCCTTGTCTTCTAACTTTCCTCTTTCTTATTCTCTCCCTCATCCACTCATTCTCCAAACTCAGAAAATAGAAAAGTTATTTTCAAAACATTTCTTTGTGTGAGAAAATGATAAGGAACAAACAGAACAAAATAGGAAGATTTATGCAAGTAATGGAATAGGAAAAATGTGAGTAGGGGAGACTGTCTCTTAAATTTACCTTAAAAAGGAACGCTTATTAATTAAAATGCACAATATGGCCCACTTAGTAGTAAAATAGCAAAATGGCTTGTTTACAATTAAAAAAAAAACCAAACAGATCAAAAATTTGCATTCCCTAAGTGTCTAAATCAATAAGCATTAGAGTAGATTTAGTAGAGTATTACAAAATGTAAAAGAGGACTACACTAGTATCATTTTTAAAATCAACATGTGAAACTGTTTGAGAAGATGAATGAAACTGTCTATGTATCAATTCTTTAACATTTTCTTCTTAAGCACCAATCTTAAATATGACTGAACAATTAGTAAGTTCAAAAGATTGAAAGAAAAGAGGTTTGCTTCCTAAACAGTATTGTAATTTCTATTCATCTTTTCCCTGCCTTTTTTCTAGTTTTTACTGTGGCACCCACAATAACTTATTTTTTAACTTAAGTTGATTCTTAGGTCTTATGTATATTTTACTTTTCAATAAAAATATGTATTTTTGTCACAAGGGGCTTATTTTTGTGGGTTTTTATTTAGACTTTTGTTTTGGCTTAGTCTATCTATTTAGTCAAAATTCTTGTTCTTACAGTTGCATAATAGCATCTCATTATTAGGGTCCAAAGTCCAATTACATTTCCAAATATCATTTATACATTGTTAAATCAACAAATTAGAACATGCTTTCCAAAACCTGTTATATATAGCTATATATTTCCTGTTAGAAATGTAACTATCCAAAATAATTATTAATTTTTTTACTTTTTACATCAACTCCCTTCCTAATTATTTTAAAGTAATTTTTGATTAATGAAAATACTGTAATTGAAGCAAATATTAATATGAAGGGGTTAAGATATTCTTTTTTCTCTATTCTTCTTCTAGTCTTACAACTGAAAATATCTTCAGAAATAACGTATCATAATGAAGATTTTGGTGAATTCCACATAGCAATAAAATTATTAAATGAGTCATTTTCTCATGAGCTGAATTATTATTTCCTATAGCACTCCGAGGAAAATAAATTTTTTAGAAAGAAAATAATTTAATTATTCTGAAATTAGTTTTCAAGTATATGTACTACTGTTAAGAATTTTATTATTTATGACAATATCACCATACTTATTTCAGTTATTTTATCCCCTTAATATATCACTTACTCTCCAACACAGGCATGCTAGTGATGAGCATATGGACTTGAAACAGAATCAAGTCTTGATATTTAAACTTAGGCCCTAATTGTTTCTAAATGCTTACAAGCATGAATCATCCCAGTCATCTACAAAATAAATGGAAAGTATTTAGATACTTAGTGCAAAAGACACACTTATCAACTTTTGTCATCTTAGGTAGCATAATGAGCCATATGCTAGCTGAAAAGTTTGTATAAAAATTGTGACTGTAAACCTATTTATCTGCCAATAGTTTCATGTTATATGTATGAAATATGACAAGTATTTGTGTACAGAAAACTAGAAATAGAAAAAAATAAAATTAAGAGAGTGTGTCCTTATTTGTTATTTGTGTAATAATAATTATCACAAACTTGGTGTGGTGACTCATGCCTATAATCCCAGCCCTTTGGGAGGCCGAGGCAGGCGAATCACCTGAGGTCAGGAGTTCGAGAGCAGCCTGGCCAACACAGTGAAACCCCGTCTCTGCTAAAAATACAAACATTAGCCGAGGATGGTAGTGCATGCTTGTATTCTCAGCTACTCAGGAGGCTTAGGCAGGAGAATCACTTGAACCCAGGAGGCGGAGGTTGCAGTGAGCCAAGGTCATACCATTTCCCTCCAGCTTGGGCAACAGAGTGAGACTCACTCATAGGTGGGAACTGCAAAATGAGATCACTTGGACTCAGGAAGGGGAACATCACACACCGGGGCCTATCATGGGGAGGGGAGAGGGGAGAGGGATTGCACTGGGAGTTATACCTCATGTAAATGACGAGTTGATAGGTGCTGACGAGTTGATGAGTACAGCACACCAACATGGCACAAGCATACACATGTAACAAACCTGCACGTTACGCACATGTACCCTAGAACTTAAAGTATAATAATAATAAAAATAAATAAAAAATAATAATTAAAAAAGGGATAAAAAGAAAAGAAACAAAACAATAATAAAAGTAATTATCACAATAATTCTGGAAGTTATGTTTGAATAGTTTTCAAAAGCTTTGAAAATACTCCAATGCATGTATTCATGCTCTTAAGGCTCTATATTAAGAAAATAATTATAAATGTAGTTAAATATTTGTGCAAGTAAAAATTTATTAAAATGTCATTCCACATAAAGTAGTCTAAATGTCCACCAATGGAACAATTATTAAATAAATTGCCAGAATAAATATATGTGTGTGTGTGTGTGTATATATATATATACACACATATATACACACACACACACAGTAGTTTTCTCAGAGCATTGAATACTATAGCAGAATTGCTCTAGTGATACTGTTTTGAAAAAATTCCATCACTAATAAAATTTTATTATAAAACCCCTGCAACTTCAAGTGGGCTCTCTGACATCTCAGTTTCAGTTCAAGGATTAGAGCTAGAGAACCTATGATACATGAAATAACTTGTTTTATTGAACAGTGTTTCCTTTCTAATGATATAGTGAGGAGGCTGGTACAGGTGTGTATTTTAGATAAACACTTGCAGGCAATGAAGTAAGCTTTAAATTAAGAAAAGAATGTTGCTAGGTATGGACAAGAATACATCTAGGGAAACAGTATAAACAACTGAGCAATCTTAGCTGACAGCCATCAACAGAAAAAATACACAAAGTGGAATGAGTTAGCAGATCAGACAGAAAAATCTAAAATGAATCCTGGCAATCATTCTGGCCCACTGAAAGTTGACAGACCACATTTTATAGCATTTCTACTGCTCACAACCTTGGATGGTCAACTATCCAAATCAGTGGGCTCCCACAAACTGAGTGCTTCCATGTACCTTTTTCCCTTGATGTCCATACCCCACTCCTTAGCAACTGTGTGGTATAGGAATACTCTATTCTCTCTACCTACTACTTTCGTAACTCAAGACAGAAATATTAGCTTACCTGAATACTTTACTGCCTAGTGAGACTATCTGTTCAGGTCTCAATGTTTTCTGCTAACACTCTGCAAAGGGATGGAACCTTTATAATGGCTTATTTACTCATATACATTTTGCCATTTCGCCTTCCTTTATCCTATGAAGCAATTGAGCTTACAATAAGATCAGTCTTAAGTAAGATTTTTCAAGAGACCATTAATAAGCCTAATAGCAAGCTCACCTCCATCATTCTAAGATACTGAGAACTCTATTAGAAATAACTACAGAAGGCCACGCCTGGTGGCTCATGCCTATAAAACCGTTATTTTGGGAGGCCAAGGCAGGTGAATGGCCTGAGGTCAAGAGTTTGAGACCAGCCCAGCCTGGCCAACGTGGTGAAATCCTATCTCTACCAAAAATACAAAAATTAGCCAGGTGTAGTGGTGGGCGCCTGTAATCCTGGCTACTTCGGAGACTGAGGCAGGAGAATCGCTTGAAACTGGGAGGCTGAGGATGCAGTGAGCCGTGAGCCAGGATCATGTCACTGCACTGCAGCCTGAGTGACAAAGTGAGATTCCACCAAAACAGAAAGAAAGAAAGAAAGAAAGAAAGAAAGAAAGAAAGAAAGAAAGAAAGAAAGAAAGAAAGAAAGAAAGAAAGAAAGAAAGAAAGAAAGAAA
>NW_012115032.1:3115712-3147705 GCF_000951035.1 Colobus angolensis palliatus | reverse complement strand
AGAGAGAGAGGAGAGAGAGAGAAAGAGAGAGAGAAAGAAAGGGAAGGAAGGAAGGAAGGAAGGAAGGAAGGAAGGAAGGAAGGAAGGAAACTGCAGAAAATTAATCAAGGATATGCACGACATTTGCCAATTTAGTTCCAAACCTTTGGTTTCTAGAAACATGCCCAGTATGGAACTCTGCATCCACGTGATGTGGAGAAAAAAGTATAAAAATTAAACAAGCTCAAGGTAGGCAGTAGGTGGAATGTGCAAATATCATTCACCTGAAGAAGTACAGCATTTTTATAGTCATTTGTCTTAACTTTGGTTCATTTGATATATCGGGCATTTAGGAAGCATGTGGTAGGGGAAAGAATGTTATGTTCTGCAAAAGGTAGCACAACATAGTTTTTGAACACAAACACATAAAAAAAATCAGTTTTGCCTCAAAAAGCTAGTGTGTAAATAGTGACGTATTAGAGAACTTTAGAATGGATAGTGCCTGTACACTGTACACAGACCAATCACTGAATTATCCAAATAAGGCAGATTTGTGCTCCAGTGGTTAAATGTCATCCTCCAGTTATGTATATATTTGAGGGTAAGACATAAAAATTAGGAACTAAGAGTTTCTGTTATTTATCACAGACTTTGTCATATTTTCCTCCTTTGCTGCTATGGATTGTCACTTACCATATACCTCTACTCACTTGGGAAATCTCTCACCCTAGACACATATGAAAAGTTCAACAAGTTAGGACAGGTGGGCACTTGAAGTAGCACTACAGGGAGTTCTGACATTGACTTCATACCTGATGCAAATGCTCAGTCCCTTGGTACCTCTTTCTGTGTCCATCAGTTTGAGTGACATTTTCTCTCCACACAGAGAAAGATGAATTTTACACTCTATAGAAATGGGAAAGCAAGCCCCATTGTTCTTGAACCGGTACAAAACTTTCTAACTCTATTGCTGATAGAATGTTTGCATGTGCGCTTTACTTCCAACCAAAGAAAGAAGCATTAGCTAAGAATCATTCTTGAAAGTAAGGTTTTTGTTTGTTTGCATATTTGTTAATTACTATTATTTTAATCTTTGGAAACAGAATTACATTTAATTTGCTGTCACTATTATTTTTATTGATTTGCTTACGAGTATACTTTATATTAACTGAATATATACTGTATGTCAAAATTTGTTTGAAAATATGTTTTTAAAAGGTCTTTTTTACCTATTGAACCTCAGTATTTGCAGTTTTCCTCTTTAATTAATATTTTTATCTATGTTTTTCATGTGATTATTAGGCATTTCATTATAAAAGCACTTAAAAATTAGTGACAATTGCATCCTTTTAATGAGATTTTAAAAATTCGCTTTATTATGTGTAATATAACAGTAGCTTATGTAGTAAGTTACTATGCATTTGTTGAGGCTCATAAGTGACTGATAGGGTTTTTAGAAGCGAACATAGGAAAAACCATTCCAAGTCAGTTCACTTACATAATTATAATTTAAATCCAATTTACTTACTATTTCTTAGTCTATAATAAAATTTTAAGCAAATTTTGCATACATACCATTATTCATATTTTAATTTGAAATAGACTAGATAACTTACTACTAACACTCAATTTTATACAGAAATTTTAATGCATGAAGAAATGCCACCAATGACCTGGATTCTAAAATATCAATAGATATCCAGTCACAATTTCTAAAAATCATACTAAAGAGAAAAAGGTCAGAGGGAACGTACGTACTTAGCATCAACACTAAGGTGCCTTTACAAATCCTGTACATTTCTCTCATCAGAATGGTATGTGACCAATTAGACTAGAAACTGTCTCCATGAACTCAGGAATCTTTTGTCTTCTGTTCACTTCTGCATCACCAGAAATTCCTAGAATTTATAGCACTTAATTATCCTCAATATTTTCTGAAAAAGTGAATATGTTAATTATAAATAATTTCAATGCATAAAAATAAGCTGCTTCTTGAGATACCTCTATCTATATATCAGTATACCTGTATCAACATCTAGTCTATCTCCATCCAATCACCACACCCTCCCCGAATGTGTAATTCAAGTCCTGGCAGATTATTTTCCGAGTTTCTCATCTAACACACTCCAAATTGTACTCCACCCCCATCCCTAGTATTTTTCTTTTTTGTTGGGGTGGGGGGGGGGGATACATACATACAAGACATAACAATAGGCTTTGCTACTTCCAAACTTCTTCCTAAAGTTTTATGCTAAAAAAAAAAAAAAATGATGATTATGGTTTTTTCCATCTTCGTTTCCTTCTACGGAAAGGTCAGTAACAGATCCTGTGGGTGGAGGAAAAGGATATAGGACAGGCACTCTCAGGGAGCCAGGGTGTGGTGGGCCTGGACCATCTTAGTCACCAGAGGGACAAACACACAGACAACTGCTCCAGCTGCACATGTTCTAAACGGTCTGAGTCACTAATATATGAGCAGTGTAGAATGTTGACAGTAATCAATTTGTTGTAAACTTGTGAAGATTTCTACTATGTAAAGAATGTATGTAAATTACAGTTTTGTAAAAAGAAATCTTTTAATCTCTGCAATTAAAAGTGTGTATATTATTTGACTCTTAAAAAGACAAGGGTACTGAAAGTATACTTGAGAAAACATGTCGGCCGGGCGCGGTGGCTCAAACCTGTAATCCCAGCACTTTGGGAGACCGAGACGGGAGGATCACGAGGTCAGGAGATCGAGACCATCCTGGCTAACACGGTGAAACCCCGTCTCTACTAAAAAAAAAATACAAAAATCTAGCCGGGCGTGGTGGCGGGTGCCTGTAGTCCCAGCTACTCGGGAGGCTGAGGCAGGAGAATGGCTTGAACCCGGGAGGCGGAGCTTGGAGTGAGCCAAGATCCTGCCACTGCACTCCAGCCTGGGCCAAAAAGCGAGACTCCGCCTCAAAAAAAAAAAAAAAAAAAAAGAAAACATGTCTTTGAGGTTTCCCAACAAATATATGGACAATATTTAATATAAAGATTTTGCAATAATTGGCAACAAGCTAAAGAAAATATGAGAGAATAATTAAATAAGGAAACTCTTAATGCTGACTATAATTCAATCTAGCATGTTTCTAGAGCCTATAATTATAAATTTATAGTACAGAGAATTCCATATCGGTATAAAATGCTAAAGCCTGCTATTAAAAAATGTTAAGACTACATTTTTGAAAATAATCTAGTACTATGGTAACTTAAACTTCAATTAGACTTTGAACTAGAAAAGGTAGCCTAATGTGGGAAAGAATTATCTTTTTTTGGTGTTTCAAAATGTTAATCTAAAATAAAAATAGCTATATAAAGGTTATTTTTATAGCCAGCAGGAAGGGTACTTTCTTCACATTGTGAAAATATTTAAATATTATTCAAAAAGGCTTATGGAAATTATATTTTCTTCAACTACAAAATAACTAAATATGCAATTTGCCATGAGAATATAAAATTTCTACTGTCCCATCACTTTAGTTATGTTATCAGTGTTGTTCTGCCTAAGTATGACTGAATGACTCAAAGACAGAAAAGAGATGTAATTGGGTGGGGAATAACCTGCATGTGCAAATATATATATGTGTGTGTGTGTGTGTGTGTGTGTGGATATATAATATTTATTCTAAACTGCGGTCTCAGTTTGTCATCTCAGGATTGTGGCAGTGTAGATTAAATAAAGTTTTAATGTGAGGTGCCTGAATATGGCAAAACGTGAGCCTAATTGAATTTGGAATGTTTTACTATATGTAATAAATGCTGCATAACATTTTCAAAATATTTCCTAATTATAAAATTTGAGAATAATTACTAATTATTTCTCATTGTATTTGTTGTTTCCATGTTTTATTAAAATAATCTTCAGATTTGTTGACTACCTGCTTGAGTCTGTGATTTAAAAATGAATATTCTCATGTTTTAGAAAGTGGATCTCCAACCAATCACATGGCAATCAAGACAGCTGAAATGATACATTCTGTTTTTTCTGAGCAGAGTAATTTCAAACCAACAATAATAGAACCTCCTGAGTTAGCTGATCAATGTAAACATACACATCTATAAGTGCTAAAAATAATTTTCCAATGACTCTCATTTAAAAAGGAAGTAAGTTAATGAAAATACTGATTATACAACAAATATTAATACTGCTTCTATCATGAGAAATTTAAGTCTTTCTTAATATTTGAGAAAACGTCCTAAAGAATGTAAAGCTGATGGTAAATATGCATAAAACACAGTACTAAGCCTGATAATAATCCAATGACTTCATTTTCAAGAACGAGACTTAGAGATCATTTTAGAATAGAGTTTTAAAGGTTGAATAATGTTTAGTCAGTTTTTAAAAGAAAAAAAGATTAACTTTCAGTATTCACTTAAAACTTTAAAAATGTTTAAGGGCTCATTAAAATACACAAATATAAACTTAAAAATAAAATTATTAGGTTATAGCTGATGTAACTACAGAACCAAACAATCTTACAGAATTAATACAAACAAACCTACAGAGCCAATAACATTCAAATTAACAATACTAATTAATGTGACAATTCATGTTATTTTACTGAAACTAAAATGATACTTTAAATTGTACTATCTGACATTACATGGGAAATTTTCAAGTTTAACATAAAGTAATGATTTTAATTCTCTTGCAGTTTTTCTATATTGAAAAGGCTGTGAAACTGTTATTCAATCGATGAGGCTTATTTTCATTTGGGTTTCACTTGGTTGTGCATCGTTTACAAATTATCTGACTCCATTACTTTAACTTTACTCTGAATAGATAGTATTTAAGCTAACGGAATCTGAATAAAGTGTTACTTGGAAACAAAGCAAGAGCAGATCTAATGAAACTGCATATTGGTCCAGTACTCAGATATAAAATATATTACTTTTTAAATTTTTGTGGAAGTTAAAACATAAAATGCTGATCAATGATGATCTTCAGTGACTGAAGACTATGTTCAGAAAATCTATTTTGAAAAACATGATACTAAATTCAAGGGTAGTAGAATATTTCATGAAAAACCATGCCACTTTGGCATAAAGATTATTTTGTGTTAAAGGTAAATAATATGAAACACATATAAAATAAAATAAAATATAAGCCCTCTGCTCTTCCCCTATTTGACTAAAATTAGGACTTAAATTTACAAAGATGTCCCTCCTCCCCTGTCCCCAAAGAGCACAAAAGTTGAGTATAAAAGACTTCAGACCCTTATCAGCCTGGACATGGCACCAAAGGAATCTAAATAACACATTTTACTAACTAGCCTTTATCTTTCATTTGTTCCCCCATTCATTTAGCCTACCACAATTTGCTCCTTTAGTTATTCGGATCCTTTTCCTTTGTCTTGTCACTTCTCTAAAAGCATATTGTTCTTTGTTGAAGATGCTCTATATGCCAGAGTTTTAAGCATCTTTTTTAGATTTACTCAGTTTTTTTTCATGTGTATCTTTCACGTAACATGTTAATAAACTTCTGTTTGCTTTTTTCTTCTTGTTAATCTGTCTTTTGTTACAAGGGTCTCAGCTAAGAACTCAAAAGATTAGAGGGTAAATTATTTTTACATCTCCTACAAAGTCAATCTCTTATTTTAAAGACTAACCTGCTGAAGTCCTAGCAAGCAAAATGATTTACACAAAGTGGTCTATTTCTGGTAGAGGTGGTATTTGAAATATGGGTCCTTATTTATTAATCTGGGTTCTTTGAAACTTAACCTAATATTTTTTTCATTTGATAATTCTATATAGATTATGTTGACTAAGGGTAATTAATCTTAAAATATACCAGCCATAGCAACATTTTAAATTCTTGTTTTATCTTAACAGTACCAGGTTTTGAGTTACAAATGTCTTCAGTGCACTTTACTTCCTTAAATAAAATATAGGCTTGAACTAGTTAACTTATTGACATGAAAAGTCTTTAGTACCAATTTAATGGAAGGTTTCTAAATGGGCAATAACTGGGTTTATATGCTAAAGTCATGAGGTAACTGTTTAAGAGTTTTAATTATGTTTTATTTGTAATTCTTTACACATAGACATTTGAAATTCTAGTAAAGTAATTTATGTTAACAAAGTTTAACTGAAAAGGCAGGAAGTATTCATGTTTTAATAATGTGAACATTTCTATGTGTGTGAGCACCTTTCAACATCTTTTGTTTTTGTTGGTTTGCTTGCATCTTTTGTTTTTGTTGGTTTGCTTGTTTTGCTGTAGACACTATGAAGCTCATAGAAATGGCCCTCCTCCTCAATCCCTCAGAAACTGGGTTGTAATAAACGTGTCTGGATATTTTAGGAAAAAAAATAAAGAAAAGGAACTCCTCGGTGTGTTCTGAAGGAAAAAATAATCTAATAGCTTGAAACCAGCACTGTTACTGTGATACCATAGATACGTATAAAAATTTCCATTTGACAAACAATTTGTGACTAATTTTCCAGATACCACAATTCTATTCTTAGACTGAGATAAGGGAGTAGGTATTTTTAACTATACCTTGTATAACATTCCATTTTAAATTTTAGATCTGAACTATGAAAAGGGAAACTGCATCACATAAGCAAAGTCAGGTATTCTTTGCTCATAAAATATCTTCTTTTCCTCTGGATGGCAAAGACTCAATCATTTTTGCTTGGACACCAAAAGGGACTAACAATTGGAAAAAAAAAAAAAAAAAAAAAAAACCCTGAAGTATTCTTTACCTTACTTTATGAAAAAAATAAGGCCAAATTATCAAAAAGAAATAAACTGAAGGGCTTTCCTAAAGTTGAAATTTTCTGATAACTCTTCTCCAGATGAGTGAAGGTTACAGATGTCTGTGAAAGGAACTTGTATATTCTCTGAGGAAAGAGCAAAAAAATTGAATTCCAATATCTCTTGCAACTTACTTGCAGCTGTGTTGTGTGTCTGCAATTTTAATTATGGGATTTCTGAAAAAAGAGGCAAAGAAGAAATTTGCCAATTTACATGTATTTACTCAAAAGTTTGCAAAGGTATAAAATAAAGGAAAATGACCATTGGCATTCTTGCTGGTTGGCTATCATTTGATTCTACAACTTAGAATTACACAATAGATAATCCTTTCTATATTGCCTTTGACATTACCTCCACATTTGCTTTCTTATATCTTTGTCTCTTTTAAATAAGAGGAGGAGAAATACAAAAACTAGAATTGAGACAAGTTTTTTTTTTGTTTTTATTCTACAATTGAAGTCTTATTAAACTGTTAGGCAATAGGTATATATTCTTACTTGCAAATGTACACAGTTGTTCATTAAATTCATTTAATAATATGTTTAAGGTATAAGCCAGGTCTATCTCCTATGATAAATCATGGACAAAATATATAAAATTCCTGCTCTCAGAGAGTTTATATTCTAAGGAGAGAGAAAATTAATAATATAGAAAGAAAATTTTAAAATCAACATTTAATGAGAAACTCTTGTCACTGAACACAAATATTATTAAACAATCTATGTTCATTGCCTTGAAAATTCATGTTTTCCTACCAAAGAGGAGGACATTCATCTTTAATCTTACTGTGTAGTTTTCTAGATTGGAATGGCATCTTCAGAATATTTGAAGTACACGAATTAATTTATATATCACCAATAAAATTCAGTAAAATTAAATATGACAATAGTTTATCAAGGTTCTGTTACAAGAAAAACAACAATTTGTAGTTGATAAAGACCCCACAGAATAAAAGACTGATTGCAATGATGAATAATGCATATCGCCTATGGTACTAATTAACCTTGTACTCCAAGAAGATATTACAGAACAATAAGGCTAATTTGAATGTGGTCCGGTAGTTTTCCCTATGGCTTATGGTTATCACCCTTCAGAACACGTAAAATTTTGTTTTGTTAAAAAAGAAAGGTATCTTTGTTATTGTTTTTCACATAAAATCATGAAAAAGAAATTCTATTGTTTGACATTATTCGCTTCCCAAAAGGTAAGCTAAATGTATACATACAATAGGTTTATATATTCTTATTTGCAAATGTGTATACTGGTTCATTAAATTATTAAACATTAAATTAAATTTATTTAAAATATGTTTATAAACTATATATATTATATATATGTAATATGCTAAGTATAGATAAATTGTAAAATAATATATTTTAATAACCAATTTGAAAAATGTCAGCTAAAAATTTAACACATGATCAATTCTACTAGACTTATAAATCTTTTCAATTTATATCCAGTTTTTCCATTCATATACATAAGAGTTATTCTTTATCTTAAAATAATAAAATCAATAAAATGGATAAGGTATAAACAAAACCTGTAATGAACATATTTCCTTCAAACAGAAACTCATCAATTTCTTCAAACTATAATGTGCTCCTCTTCTGTGACTAAATCACTGTTGGATGGACAGTAATACTGATGTCTGAGAAAATATATCTTAATTGAAAATGTCAATCTTTAATGTCTTAACTATGGAATTCAAATAATAATTTAAATATATTTTTAAAATACAAAATAATATTTCAAATTTCTTTTCCAAAATTCTTTTGAACGAACTTGATGATAAAGACCTTTTTGGATTTTTTGAGTGGCATGACACAGCCCCCTCAACCCCCAAAAATACTCCAATGTGACAAAGCATAACCTAAACATATCAACTTTTCCTTTATGACATATTTAAAAATAGTACAGCAAACAAGAGGAACCAGTATGAAGAAAAATTGAATGCCTATTAGAAAAGTGTCTCTAATACCTTTAATATTAACACATTTTAAATGACAGTGTTACTATTTTAGTACATAACAATTTTTGTTAATTTTTAGAGTTTGTGTACATGTAAATTTTTAACGGAAATATTTTGTATTTGAATCAGTCTCTGTTCACAAGATAAAAAGGATCAAGTGCCTAAGTGTTCTTGAGATTTTTAATCAAAAGAACTTATGAAAATATTGTTAAAAAGTCTTCCTATTTAATTAGTCATTTGTCACTCATATAATTATTACATATACAGCCTTCTTTTTCCTTTTTAACTTTTTTTTAAATGTGTTGGTGAGAAAATTGAGAAAAAATTAGGAGAGAGTATAGCCTGTTCTCTCCATGACCAGAATGACATAGTAGTGAAGAGCAGATAGACCCTGGAAGATATGGCCTAGGCTTTCCTCCAGCTCTAGCACTTACTAACTGTTATCTTCATTACTTCTCTGTTTTTCACTACCTGCATGCATGCATGTATATGTGTATGTGTGTGTGTTTGTGTGTGTGTGTGTGTATGTGTGTGTCTGTGTGTCTGGATCCAATTACATAATAAACATGGTATGCTTAGAATAGTTTGTGATATATAGACTTTGCTATAAATGAATTGAATGAATTTATATTACAGAAAATTTATAAGGGAGGAGAAAAAAAGCAGATTAAAAGAGCGTGTAAGTAGAATAAATCAAAACAACACAAAATAAAGTAACTTTAGAAAAAAGTAGTAAGAATTGGAGAAAAGAAAAAAAATCAGAAACAACCAGGTTTTAAATCTTACCTAGCAGTTGAAACTTAGAGGTTTTCAGGATCCAACACTATTGTTTTAATTGACCTTAAGAGCTAAAATAGTTAGTGCTTCTGACAGTTGAAACAGGATATGTTAACTTTATTAGTAGACAAGCTGAAATGGCAGTATACAAATAAAACAACATACTTTTGTTTCCAAGAACAAAGCAAGAAGACTTATTTAGGAAAAACAAAACAAAATTAAACAAAACAAGAAAATCTGAAGATTACTGGAGATCACAGTTACATTTAGCTGTGTATCTCTCCTTTATATAGAGAAAACATGAAACAGCTGTTGTAATCAGTGCTTATAAATCTATGAGCTCTCAGAAGCATTTAAAATGATGAATTAGAAACAATTTACACAAAAGAAAGAAAAGGAACATATATTTTTCTACAGCAGTATGGACATATACTCCTTTTCAAGACTTATTATAAAATTAGTAATATTTATAATATAAAATTGGAAAAAAATACCTGCAGCTTTACTTTCTTTTCTACAGCAAATACGCTGAGAAATAAAAAAGTAATCATTTTTGGAATATCTTCTAAAAATAAAGAGAAAAAAGGAAAATAGGAGAAAAGGAAAATGAGGGAAAGAAATAAGGAAGAGGAAAAGGGAGAGCACACTTAGGGAAATTGGATTTGGAGTCAAATTTTCCTTAATTATTGAATTATTTTAATATATAAGTAATGAGAAAGTCTCAGTAAATATTAACAGCATTTGATTGCATATATGTTATTTTGAATAATATGAAACCATCTTTTCTACTTCAAAATCATCATATATTAGTAATATCTTAATTGTACCCAATTTAATAAAACTTTCTCCACTAAAATAAAGTCACATATACAAGTTACGCAATAATTAGACAATCTTCAGTTCATTGTGATTTATTTTCATGTTACTGATGCCATATACAAATATACATAGTCATATGAGTAGAATTAGTTCTTTTTATATCTTCTTTTCATACAATTATTAGCAAATAGTTGTCTTTGATTTTGATTTTTCAAAACAGGTAGCAGTTATTATTTTTCTTCATGTCAGTGCGACAATACTCTCTATACTTGACCTTTTACTACACATTTCTTCACCTGTCATTGTAGTAATTAAGCTTTATCTACTTTTTAAATTAAAAACTAATATGTGTTATATTCTAAAATGTTAGAAATCCCAATGAGTTTTTTTTTTTTTTTTCTTTCAAAGCTAAAGCTGTATTTGAAGCTAACTACTAACTCAGGGTTCTTGGAAATCATATTTAATCTACATTAACCTCATTTATTTCCAATTATAAAATAAAAACAACAGTATATATCTGGTAAAGTTATTGTGAGGATTAAATTCTTTTCTAGAGACCTGGCAAGCAGCTGGGTGAGATAATGCATGGATATGAATTTTCTTTTTTCCAAAACAGTTCTGTTCTACCCATGAGAACATAAGGACATTTGTCTTCATTATCATCATGATGGATTCATTTAGATCAATCATCAGAGAAGTAGCAATTATTTTAATTGTACTATTTTGCTTATAAAGATATTTTTTATTTCTGCTTTTGCTTTTAATTGTCTTTGTTTTGTTTTGTGTTCTGCTTCTTTTCAACTTCCTACCATCAAGAATGACATGAAAACACTTCAAACTGAAAGTCTCCTCCAGTCAGAAACCTTGTACCTGCTAAATGTGTAATTTTGGAGTTGGTGGGGAGATGAAGAATCCTTTTGCTTCTTTATTGTGGAAATGAAAAATCTAAAGATCCAACTAGGTCCATGAGGTACAGAGGATGCTCCCACCTCAGAATCCTGACAAAGTCTCCTCCCTTATTTTATACAGTACAGTTTTGTTTTATTGCTTCCATACCACACCTCCAAACAAGACAAAAACAACAAACAAAACAATACTTGAATACAAATGACAACTAATACTCCAAAAGGCCAAAACATGTTTTAAAAATCCTGTACTATTTACAGGAGCAGACAAGTAACACAAAGCAGCTTATGTGTCCAAGAATGTACAAACCAAAAGTTTAGAGATGGATTGAGAACTTTTAACCCATGGATACAATCTCTCCCTCAACTACAACATATATGTTGAGCTTATGCCAAAAGGTGCCCTGACCCTATCTGGATGTTGCCATAGGAAATATGTTAAAAAGTCTAGTTCGGTTCCTGACTATTCATAGAGCCTAATTATAGGACCTCTATTGTCTTGGATAAGAGCTTCAGAATCCTAGACGTTGTTATGCATTCTTTGCTTTGCTCACTCAGTCTTGCTTTGCTTGTTTGTTCCACCTTCCCGCTACTACATTTTCTTCCTTTCTAGCTACTTTCCTTTTCCTCAGTCTGAGGTCTGAAAATAGGATCCGAATCTCTCTTCTGTAAAGACAACTCTGGTGGCTCCTGTGTCTTTCTGGGGTGCCGCCCTCTCATGTGCACTCTAGTGCAGCTCCTACAAACAATGAATTAAGCTCACAGGTGATCTAAGTTGAAGTGACATCATTAAACGAATTTCAAATGCATTTTGTTGCAGAACATGTAGTAAAAAGGTACAGACTTTGAAACAAACACACTGGGTTCAAATGTCAATTTGCCACTTTCTAGTTTTAGTTTGTGCGATCTTAGGAAAATTAACCTTCCGAGCTTTCAGTTGCCCCTGAAACGGTGGCTCGCAGGATGTCGTCAAGCTTAAAAGAGTGAATATGAATAAAACATTTAACAGTACAGGCACACAGCAGCTTTTTGCAAATGTGTCAACCCTTCTTCTTGTTTTACCACTCCAGTTAAAATATCCTGACAATTCTGATATTCAGAATCTTAGATCTTATTTCTTGGGATCGCTATTATTTCTAGTATATTATTGCTTTTTACACTGCACTTGAAAGTCAAACTATTCCCTTTGGCCTACTTTTGTATTTTCTAGGAACAAGCTCCTTTTCCCCTCAGCTTTCGTTCCATTCCCTGTAAGTGCAGATGAAAATAACTATGCTCTCCTGAGGTCTGCTCAGGGGAACACTCTGGCTGGTCGTTCCCTTGATGATGACAGGTTGCCCTCGGCTAAGACTTTCCCCTTCATCAGATTTTTACCAGAAGTCAGATTTTTCACCCAATTCTGTGCTTCCTGAATGCTTAATTTCTTACACCCTTAGTTCCTGATTAAGGCATTTTATTTATGGTCTCTCTATTCCTGTAACATATATTTAATCATTAACAACATGCCTGGTTGGTCTGGTTTATTTCTCTTTTAAATTGAAAGGAAAATGTTCACACTTGCACTCATACCAACAACTCTTAGGAAGCTTCTAAGTCTTTAAAGGGTTTGCCATGAGTAGCTGGCCTGGTCGGACGGTACCAGGTTGAGCGTGCCCCTATCTTCCAGTGCTCCAATGGCCAGGGTGGTGGCAGCAATACCAACAAATACTAGTACAAAAACAAAAACAGAAGCAAACAAAAGACTCCACCACTTTATCTAGGATTATCTCTCACTGAAATTTGAAATTGCTTTAAACTTTTAAACCTAACTTGCAAGTATTGAGGATTTTCTTTGTGCCAAGTACTAAGCTTTATGAGCCTCCAATATTTAAAATCTAATCCAGGTTTTGAAATCATAATCAGTATGTTTATTGTGGGAGACAGTGTAAACATTTTTTAGCATGAATTGGTTTCTAACATTATGTACTGAGAGCAATAACCACTCAGGGCCTGGTAATGAAGTATGAAAGAAATCCAACTAAAACTTGATGTCTTTCAGTGTTATTTGGTTAAACTGCTAACAGACTTTTTTTTTCTTTCGCTTGTTCATAATAGTATTCTGGATTTAAATTCATTTTCACCTGCACAAAGACTGAAGCTCCCCCCAAATTTAACTACATTATTCTATTGCTGCTGGTCTGTGTGGGCCTTGAGGAGCACAACCTGACTTAAATGGGCTCTATTATTACTGTTCAAGTTCCCTCCCCACCTCCCTCTCCAACCACTGACTGTGCCAAAGAAAGCCACTGCTGTCACAAAACAAGGAGTCTTCACTGTTGTGACATTTCATTTATCTGGGCAGCAACATTCTTGAGAGGCGACTTGCCTAGCTCTAAGTGAAGTATGGAAGACAATCAAATGCAGTTAAACAAACCGGTGTTGACATATTAAATCATGCTTGAACCAAGAGAGCAAACACAGATGACACACAGAACCTTCTAAAGAGAATTTAAAATAAATAAGTAATACAGGTCAGTCTCGTTCTAAAAAAAGAAGCTTTTAGCATTGGAAAATATTGGGAATAGGTGAATATTTAAAAATCATTCACAGGACAAAGTAATTATGTTGCTTTCAGATTGTGAGGCATAAAAGTAGTGTGGGAAAAGAAAGCCTAAGGGAAACATGGGAAATTCTGGTGAAATCACATCACATGACTTTTCCAACCCATAGAATGGAAAATAAAACTTTGATAGTCTCATTTTTTATTTTATTTTAGATAACTCCTAATGGAATCCTTTCAAAATACTTTGAATTCATCAGAGGAAAATCTCTTATGCATATGGAGTAGTGTATTATGATTCTCTTTTACAATCACACAGCAGGAACTTTCCAGCATTCATTCACCACGTCTGATTCCTGCTAACAATTCCATCAAAGAAATGGAGTTATCCATCAGTCAAATTATCATTTGCTCTAATTGTTACTTCCTCCAAACTGTGGTTCTTCTTTCTTTCTTCACCTTTTCTTTTATAAACTACACCTTTACAGTGCTCAAATGAGCAGGATATCTTCAAGCTCAGAAAAGATGAAAGCATATCAACAAATCACTTTGGTTCTTATAGATGAAACACTACTGGTTAGCTGTAAATGCAGACAAAGCATTTAAGCACCAAAGAGAATCAAATATTTAAAGATAAGATGTGATCTACATGCATGACAAGAAATAATAAAGGATATAAAAGGATTTTCATGTAATGAAAACCAGTTATGAGATCATGTATAGCTTAGAATTCACTTTTTTACTGTTACTGAGAATTACGCACTTCCTAAAAAGAACTATGCCAGGGTTGGTAATTCCATGCCTTCCTGACTTATAATAATTGTCACGTCTTTCTAGACTAAGGGATGAGTTAAACTTAAAGGCAATAATTGTACAATTTCAGTAAAAGGCATACTTTTCTATGAGTAGCATAAATTGGAGAGAGAGATAGAGATACAAATTAAGCTACAGTTGCTGTTAGATAGTTTTCTATGCAACCCTTTAAAGTAGGTAAGTAGATTTCTCAAAGTTAATCCATTCAGGGGGCACATTAAATAAATCTATAGAGGTAAAGAACAAAATATTTAACATATTAATCCTAGATATGGACCTAGGAAGTAGCAGTGCTTTTTATTCAGGTTTATCATTGATGCAATATACAATTAAAACTACAAATCAATCATTGTGATTGAGTGTGGTTTTACACTGTACAAAGTCAAAAAATAAAACAAAGCATCTGAAGTAAAATATATGATTTTAAGGCTAAAATTAAAATATGGTGGTTGTGTGATATCAGACAGGTTAATCCCTTCCCCAGCTTCCCTCTCCAGATCTCATTTTCCTTATTAGCTTACTGACCTTCAGAAAATTTTCAACTCATATGTTACATTTTTATTAAGGTAATGAAACAAGATGTGCTAAAAAAGTAAATATATTATTATCCTGTCTAAAATAAAAGTTTTCCTTTTTCCACATGGAAGGATCATTTCCTGTTCCCAAGTTTCACTCATATCTTTATTTCATACTCCTTTCTCAAAGACTCAAAGAAAAGACTTTGCCTGAATTCATCTTTATTTTAATTTTTTTAGAAAAGTTTCAGTTGTGATCAGAAAAGATGAAAAAAAAAATGTAAGGACGGAGAGGAAATTTTTTTCCTAAGTCATGTAAATCATTTTAATTCTAACGTTACTTACAGAAGGAGGAAAAGAAAAATCATAGCTTTTCTTCTGTTTATTACAATGTTAAAATGACAACGCTTATTAACAAAAGAAAGTTACTTTACTTGCCAAATTTTTCAGACAGCTTAACTAACATGTTTTCAGATATTAACTATTTAGTAAAATAACATGAGTTTTGAGTAAAATTTAAATGAAACGTATCTTTGGAAAACATAAACATTCTTCATTTTTTCCTAATAAAAAACTGAATTTAGTATTGAGGGGGTCAAGTAATTTTACAAATTTTATCTTCCTATCAGTCCACAATAATTTTTTTTTTTAATTAAACGTTTTGTATTTGGCATGGTGTACCTGGGGAGCTATAAAATTTAGAACTTGTGAGTTCTCAGAAGGCTTTCAGTACCAACCATGTGAAGGTCTAAGAAAACCTGAAAATGCTTCAGGTACAAGCATCAAAAAAAAAAAATCCTAAACTAAGTATAACAGTTTTAGGTTCCTGTTATGTTTTGTTTTAACACGAATTCCATTAAAACTAATAAATTAAAAATGTCTGCAATGGCAATCCACACAGGGCAGAAACAAAGGGAAGCCAAAGCCTAGAGTGGTGAGTGCCAGAGCATATCCTAGGTGGCCCTGCAAGCTCAGTGGCATGAGGCAGGCTCTGGGAGACAAGGCAACTTGAAATTTAATGTCCCAGAATCCAAGAGAAAAGGCCATAATCTTGTACCAAGTGGGGAGACCTTCAGAAAATCTGAAACTTTGAAAAGCTGGCTACATCTTCAAGAGGACTCCGAGTTAAAAAATAAAAATAAAAATAATAAAAGAAAGACAGAAAAAAGAAAAGAAATGAAAAGTGCCCATGTGCACAAGGAAAGCACAAAGACGCTGTTATCTGATAACCTTCAAATGGGAAGAAGAAAGCACAACCTTCCTTCAAGAATCAAAATCAGTGGCCTTCTCTGGGTGAGGTTTTGGGGTACAAATTCGTATTAATCACCAAAAGCCAAACACACATGAATTTCAAATCTTACAACACATGTCAACCCTGGTTTTATGTAACAATCAACTAAGAAACATTTTTAAAAATATTGAACTTCTGGCTAGCACCATACCCTGATATCAGAATTTCTCCTTGGTATGGTCAACAACAATGCTGTTTAAAATGATTGTGCTGCACTTTAAATGTTGAGCACAGAAGAATTAGATAAAATTTGGTCCCAGTAATGCACATCAGTAAGAGGAAATGCTAAATCATGTGAGAAACCCCTCTAGGTCAGTAAGAAAAAGACAAGCATCCCAAAAGGGGGCAAAATAAACAAACAGCTAATTTATAAATTGAACTCGTTAGAACATGGATGCATCTCTACTTTTTTCTCTACTTTTCTGTTGACTTTTCCTCTAATTGGCTAAATATTGCCTATTTATGATAATGGGATAGAGAAATGATAGTAAATATGTAACTCTTAAGTCATAATGCAATTATCAGAAAGAAGTGTTATTAGTTCTAATACTATCAAAAATTAAATAATTACCATATATATGATAAAAGATATTGAGCATTTTGAGGGGGGAAATAAACATTTAACTAATGCACAATGGCTCTAAAAACATTGATACCGTACTATTATTACATATATACAAGGGACTAAGATAAATAAATTACTATTCTTGACCTTATATACTAACATGATCCTAATTTATCTGTACCTTAGTATCCCAATCTGTGAAATAAAAAAGAAAAACACATTCACTGCAAAAGTACTTCTTAAGCTTGAGTGTACATAAAAATCACCAAGGAATGTGCTAAAATGTAGATTCAGATTTGACATTCCAGGGTAAGGCTGAGATTCTTCCTTTCTAAAAAATTCCCAGGTGATGTCAATGCTGCCTGTCCATGTACCATTTCTAAATAGGCAGACATTACTTGAAGCTACATGAACACTTTACAGGTGAAGGTTATAACATTTAATATTTCACAGAGGAAGAAAGCAGGACTCAATCTGGTTTTGTAACTTGACCACAGTTTCGTATTTACCAAATGCTAGAGTGAGATTTGAGCGGAGGCCGGCATCACTTTTAAGTCCTGTGCCGTTAATCTGCTACGCACACAAATACCTCGTGATGCTTTCAGAGATCAATTTTAATGTTTGGAGTCTATTGAATGATTTTATGCAAGTGTTGGCTACTTTGTTTCTTATACTTTGCATTCCTTTTTTGAACTATTAGTTCTCAAGAATCTGAGAACTGATACTGAAATAGTTCCTAAATCACATTCTAAGTTTTCACCATCAAATTTCTCTGTACACACTTTTCCCAAGAGAGCGGTTCTGTTTTATGTTATCAGACTTTATGTAAGTTATTTTGCTGGTATCTGAATAACAAGAAAATAAGCAAACAATAAAACAAAGGGACTATTTTTTGGTGTCCTGGAACATTTAAATGTTGTAAATTTTAAATATATAAAGCTTTTTGTGAGGTCTTTATCATTAAAATCTTTTCCTGATAGTTACCATTTTATAAAAATGCATTATAATAAAAGGAGCTTATCCAGTGCATATTATTTTAATAAATGTTTATTATTAAGAGGTGTTTACACAAGTATGAGACATTTCAACATAAAATATAATCATTAATTCTCCATCCATATAACCATGATGAAACTCAAGTCCATTAATGTTAAGATTCATTTGCACAGTAACAATACGGAACATGTCATCATCATATAAAACATCCTAGAAAACTGCCCAAAGTGAAATTTACAAAGTAGTTATTACTGTTACGGTAAATATGAGGTATAGCATTTGCCTGTTACATTTATTCTAAACTAAAAATATATACAACCTCAAGACTTTCACTAGTGTAATTTATTTTATGAGTGAGAAAGTAGGAGTGTAAACCAGATTTAAAAGTTTGACCAGAAATAAATCACAAGGTTTTTGGTTCTTCTATGTCTTTTCTTTCATTGCCAAGTCCCTGTATTTGTCCATCCACATAGAGCAGAAGAGTCACTAGTCATTAACCATTGTCCAACCAATGAAATGAGTTCTTTAAGAAAAAAAAAAAATGGGTTTTATACTTTCAATGGGTATAATAATTTGCAAATAACCATCCACCAACACCACGCATAAATAAACTGGATTGTTTCATGTTTGATATGCATTCATTTGACCCTAGGTATTTATTAGGAGTTTTCTGTGTTTAAGATAATAATAAATGTGTAAAAACATCATATTTTAGCTGGTAAGTTCAGGAATCATCAGGTCTTTTATTTCTCAGATTTTAATAAGCAAATACATTTTTGAAAGTGTAATTTTAGAAAGAAATGATAAATACATAAAATTAACGTATTAAAATAGATTTCTGCACTGGAAGCTCCCTCTGTTAGCTGCACTGTTTCCCAATTTTTTCACAGTTTTTCCCCCCTCATTTCTATGTTAAATGCCACCATTTCAGAAAACAAAACAAAACATTTTCTTATTTCCCTATCTAAAATACCACACTTCACCCACACAGCCATTAGAAAATTTCATAAATTTTAACTGTAGATGTGAGTCTATATGCATGTTTGTATGCATATATGTCAACATTCCTAGGATACAGGAATTGTAAAGGCTAGATAGAGTGCCTACTATAATAACAACTTATAGAATGAGTGATAATGTCTACCCAGATAGCAAATTTTTCAGTTTTGTACTTCTAACAAAAATTTTATAAAGGAAGTTCTATAAAACTTACATAGTTTTATTTACCCAATGGAAAAATGCAGCATTATTATTTGATAAATTAAATTGCTCAGGAATATACTACGTACTTAGAGAAAACTAGATAATTTTATAACCTGTAGCTATACTTTATTTTATAAGGAAGACACATATGCCTATAAATACATTTTATTTTTAATGGCAGCTAAAATAAATAATCTTAATTGAATAAATACAGTGTGCTAGGTAGTGTGCCAAGTAATTTTTATATAATATCTCACAAGATTTTTACGAGCTAGTTAGAGATGTGGAAAGCAAAGAACAGAGAGATTTGGCAATTTGCATGGGGATATAGCGTTGGTAGATGGCAGAGGTGGGATAAGATTCTATTCATTTTTACTCAGAATTCATGTGTTTAAACTACTAGGGTATGCTGCCTCTTACAAGCAGCATATTTCCCACCATATTCAAATTCAATTAGTCACATTTAAACATGTACATCTCCTTCATTCTCCCAAATTTAAAGAAAAATGTTCAATTTTGCAAAGATATCCAGTCCGTAAACATATCCACAAACATATTTTGTGTCAGTGGCATGTGTGTTCATTTGGGGAGGGAAGAAGTATTTGGATTAGTGGTTCTCCAATGGGAGTGATTTTGCCCCCAGGGAATATTTGGAAATATCTAGACACATTTTTGACTGTCAAACTGGGGCGTGGGGTGTCCTACTGCATCTAGAGGGTAGAACCCAAGAAAGCTGCTAAATAGTCTACAACGAACAAGACAACATCCCCCTCCCCACCAGCAAAAATTATCTGGCCCAAAATATCAATAGCTTCAGTGCTGAAAAACCTCGATTTAGAAAAAACAAACAAAAATGGACAAACAACAACAACAAAAATTTCCGAACACTCTCTAAAATTTTATTAGAACTAATCTAAAAGTAGGCCAGGGAGCAGTTAAAATAGGGGGAAAAAAAGACTATTTGAATTATTCTCTTATGTAATGTTTGTAAGTGGGTGAAATGATTTGGCTACTTAATTGCCTTGGTTGTTCCTCACCAAAGCAGAACACACACACACACACACACACACACACACACTCACCGACACATCTCACATGGGCACCGTTGATATTCTGTACTTCCATAATTGCCATCATTTGTTCAAATTTTGAAATTAAAATAGGTTCCTTTTGTTACGTATAATAACATACTAAATAGAACGATAAGTTCAACCTCTTTGATGTTTTTTGGTAATGTGCCTAATTAAAAATAACTAGGCTCTCTAATGCATAATTACATGAACACCTAATATACTATATTTCCACCCAATTTTGTTTCAATCATAAATATGCACCAGAAGTATGAATGATCAACATTCTACTCCCTGCTGTAACTGTACTGTTTCTGAATCAAGGCTCTTTCTTGAATTGGATATTTTCACTACATTTTCCTTGCTGTGCAATAATCTCCCAGTTGGACAATTAATAAGTACTTTTTCTCCACAGCCCTTGATGTGTAACCCTCCTTATCCTGTGTTTTAGCATGTACTGTATACCTTCTTCACTCTGACTGGTTTTGGCAGTGACCCACAATCTGAATCTCTTTCCTCCATTTGATATAAGTGACACTATAATTATCTAGGGCTAATTTCAAATTACTACTTCATTCCACCAGCAACTGATGAAGATTAGTGGTCTTGCCTTGCATCTAAGTAAGTCAGCAACATAATCACAAGAGAACTCAGCAGGCAACATTTGATTCATGTGAACTCAATTACTTCTGTCAAAAACATTCACTTCAATAAAAGGCAGAAACTTCTAAAACGTGTTTTTGCTAACCATTTTTCTACTAAAAAAAAGTCTCACATGAGTGTTAGGGGAAAAAATAGCATGAATTTCACCAGAAATAATAATAAATAACAAGTGGGGAAACATACTGGGATAAATGGATTTGAGACATTATTTGTTTCTGAAAATGCTAAAAGAAAAGACTTCCAAGTAAGAAATCTGTAGACTTAAATCGGTTTATTATAGAAAATTTAGACATATAAGTAAGACTTACAAAAATAAATGTACACTATATTTTAAGTTCATACAATAGAAATGAGTATTTTGTTACCTCGTCAAAACCAGATTATTATGGGTGAGGTAGTCTATTTCTCTTAAAGAAAGTTAAACGAGAGGAAGTTATATGAAGATGACAGATCACAAATTGCTAAATTGACCAGGACTCCAGACTCACTTGTTGGTCATCTGGATTGAGGCCATATGTTAATGAGCTGCCTAGCATTCTGAATCTTGAAGGTTTAGTTTGTAAAAGGCCGTGTGTCAACTCCATCACGTAAAGCACATATAACAAGTCACATAAGCATGATATGACAGCAAGTACTCAGTCACCTGCCAGCACAGACTAAGAAATATTAACATATGGAAATCATTGCCACAGACATATTCAAACTTTAGCTTCTCAACAATATAATTATTTCTAATTAAATTCTAATATAGTTTGGTTACTAAGAAAGTGAATAATTAAATGTCATCATGTAATATGGCCATATTATATTTAAATATGTGATGTTCTGTGCTCTGTAAAGTTCAATAAATTGTCTTCTCTAATAGCTAATATGTGAAGTACCAATCACATATGACTTAATACCTTGAATGTGAAATTTGGCCTGAGAGTCTTAGAACTAAGAAATGATTAAGCTAAAAGACTTAATATCCACCAATTTTCAGACCAAGGAGATATTTTACAGATAATACAAAGGTAAAATGAATCAACACAATGTGGTCTTTAACACAGAATAACAGAGTATTCTTTTACACCTTTGCAGTTTTTCTTTACTCTCTTTTGAATTAATTGTCCTTCTCTTTTGCTTTTTGACTTCTTTCTCATCCCTTAGGTTAAGGAGTACACAGTCTCCTGCTATTCCTGTCATCAAGGAGTATGTAGACTAACAGGAGTAGAAAAAATAATTAAACAGATAAGAAGTGTGCAAATAGATGTAAAATAATCGTTCTAAATGGTTCTATGAAGGAAAGACATATGAGTAAACAGTGATGCTTGATTTAGCCTTGATTCATTGGGGAATCTTCTCTGTAGAAGGGATACCGGAGCACACATCTGAAGGATTAGTGTATGTTAGATACAAGAATAATTCATGGAAGAGAACATATTCTTAAAACAACAAGTAGTGAAAATGAGCAAATTGTCTTTGAGAAACTGGAAAAAGCTACCTTGGCTAGTGCATAGGGAAGGGGAGAAAGCAAAATTTAAGATGAGTCATGTAAGATAACTGGAGCAAAACCATACAGCCTCTTAATGAAAAAACTTTGTCTTAAAGGAGACCACTGAAGTGTATAAAGAGTGTGTGTGTGTGTGTGTGTGTGTGTGTGTGTGTATGTGTGTGTGTAGAGGGGAGGTTCCAGGGGTGGGATGGGTGTAAGAAACAAATGTTTGCATTTGTTATAGGTGATACATTCATATGGTTAAAAAACCAAAACTATATATAAAGTTATTCATTAAATTTGAAAACAAAGTTTCAACAAGGTTTACCTCTATATTTAAGGAAAAAGGAAATAGAGAGAAGTAGATAATTTAAAGAGAAAGTTGACTGGTAATTTCTATAAACATTTTGTGATGGATTGGAACTGGATAGCGAGTAGGAAAGAGATGAGAAAAATGATCCCTAAATTTCTGGCTTATTTAGAAGGATAGTTCCAAATCATCAAGATCCCCACTCAGAGGTTTGAGACTAGCAGGTTAACATTGTAAAATGAGCTAGAGTCATGGTGGCATTTTATAGCACATACACACACACACACACACACACACTTACATGTACTTATTGTGTATAGATAGAAATGTCTCAACAATATCTATGATGCTTTAGTTCTCCAAAGCAAACCCTCAAGATTTATTTATTCATTCAATCAGTCATTAAATCATTTATGTATAGAATAAACACTTGAAATTCTTCCTAGAGTGCCATCACATACCATTGGTACATAGTAAAATACCAACAAGCATTAATCATAGAGACTGCATGTATGAAACATTCTCTGGGCTGTGTAGTAAACTTTTTGCATCAACTCTGCAAACCACTGCTCCTACTACCAGGGGAGGAAGATAAATGCATGAATTAAGACAGAGTCCAGTTAAGTAAAGTTTCCTACAATGAAATGTCTCCAGTTAATCCACTGTCCCTCAATTAAGGGTCTATTTTTCAATTATTAAGAGAAGAACATGAAAAGAGAAAGAAAAGATGTTGCTAACACTTGCACTAAGACAGCATTGCATTCTGTCAGAACGCTGCTTCCCAAGATTTTTGTGACTATCACCAGCAGAATGTTTTAATCTCATCAACAATCAAAATGCATCCTCAAAACATGGAGAGAGGTCTCTCATATTATCTGTCAATCAAAATAAAGACAAAGGTCATGGTGGTCTGAACTAAGTGATCACATATTCTCTAAAATGATAGAAACAAACAATCAAATAGAGTATGTTGTTTTATAATACTAATAAACAAATTTTTAGAAACAATAAGATTTGTATTTACAATATTTTAGACAGAAATATGTTCAGTGGATTGCTTATAACTCCTGCTTTTGATCCTTTAATTACATAAAACCTCACCTTAAACCAGTAAGATTGCTCAAAAATAAAAAACTAATATTCAAACATTTCTTTAATTCCAATCCTGAAGAAATTATGATTCATTTCCCCAATAAGCTTATAAGCATTTTAGAAACATAATTTTGATCTAACAAAACTTTCAGATGTGCTTGTGTAGATATAAAATCAAGGGTAGAAAGTTGTAGCTTGCATGGAAAAACAATAAAATTAATAGTAGATGGTATTTCAAAGATACAAAATAGAAACTGGTGCTGAAAAAGGCATTTCAAGTGAAGTGCAATGTGTTTCTGGAGAGAATTAATTAACCAAAGTTATTATAATTTACAGGTAATTTCCCTAGTTTTGTTTCCCTGGATCGATAATCAATCTATAGTCAAGCATGAACAAATGAGGAAGTCTGATTCATGTAATAGAGTGGACTTAGGAAAAATAAATGCACCTGAAACTACCAGGTAGGACCAAGGGGCTGCTCAGCATCTAAAGTTCCCTCAGTTAATACTCATTAACTTTCATTACCTATTTAGTACACTCACATCATAATGGAAACAAGTTCAGGATCATGAGGGCAATTTCCAGTTTAAACGGCCAACTCACCACACTGTGGGCAAAATGAGGGCATTTTCAAATGAAGACAGAAGCATTCATGATCAAGTTTCAATTTAAAAGAAAAATAAAAACAGAAAAAAATATCCCCAAGGACAAATTGCTTTAAAATGACCTTTTGTATGGGTTCTATCTTCAAATAGTTATTTTTGTGGGGCACTGCTTATTATGCATTTAAAAATATCTGTAATTTTTAAAAAGCAAGCACGTAATTGCAGTCATATGTAAACAACTCAGTAAACTAATCCTCTCAGTTTACAAATGTTTTGCTGTAAAGTTCATATGGCTGAACTTTTTTTCTGAAGAATTTTTAAAAGGCAGTTAAAAACATGCCAAGACAAGTCTAATCAAAGATTTTGCATTTAAATTTGATACAGCAAATAAAGAGTAGAAGACAAGTTCATGGAGAGAAAATAGAAGCAGCAGACAATAATTATACAATGAAGGTTAGTAGTCCCTTGGTTTGAGTTTTTCAAAAATAAAATTTCTAAAAGCAAAGTGAATATGAAATATTACACTGCAAGTCAGACACCCTCTGAGTATTAATTATGTATATCCAATAAAACATTACATTAAATCTTTCACGGTTGCCAGAAATTTCAAAATTCTGAAAAGAGAAAAATCAAACTTGAGAGAAATAATCTCCATAAATTAGCAAAGTAAAAGGTCATTTGCTCATAATCATTGGAGGAAATACATATACATGATCCAACTGAAGCAGACAGCCCCTGCAGATCCGGAGGCAAACTCTTACCTTGACAGGTGCCATTTTTCTCTTCATATCCTGCCTTGCACATGCATTTCCCGATGGGCACCAGCCACTCCCCTTCGGCGCTGCAGTGCATTTTGGGAGGTTCATCGGTCACAGAATGGTTGACACAGGAGCCTGACACTTCGAGCAATTGGGAAGAATCGGCTCCAGTGATGGTGTCAGGGAAGACAGCCAAGTGTCGTACCACAGAAGGGCATTTTTTATAGTATACACGCACAGAAACCAGAGCAATGCAAGCACCAACATCTTGAAAAGCAAGATAAAATCCCTTTTTGCTTAGAGGTCCTACATCTCTGACCTCTGTATTCAGTTTCATAACACGGTCACCAAGATCAAGTTCTGTAAAGCTCTCATCGGCAGCAATGGTATCAATTTTGATGTACTGGTTTTCCTTGATGTTTCTCCCATTCTTATCATCTGACTCAAAGTAATACATGTTAAAGGTTTCCTTACAGGTCCCCAGTCCTCCAGGAAGGCTGTTGCAGTCTCGCAGGGTAAATTTGAGTTCTATGAAGATTCTGGAAGCACCTTCATTGGAGATCCAACTGGTCAAAAGCCAGTTATTCTGATTCTGTTCCATCACTTTGCATACTTGGTATGTGTGGATAGGGGCATAATTTTCATCCACTTCACCAATCTCTTCCCACTGTACAATATAAAACAGAAAGATAAAAAACTTCAAAAAAATAGAAAATAACCAGGAACTATAGCAAAAATTGTAAAAGAAAACTAATTGAGATACAGAAATTTCGTATCCTCAGTATGTGATATTTACAGAAGGAACTGGATATAAAGTATTGGGAGAAGAGAATCACAAAGTTTTTATGGTCATTTTTAAATTAAAAGCAAATTAAGAAATTATCATTCTTCGTTTCCATCATAACTCTTAAGACAAACACATATGAATATGCCCCAGGGCAGGGGGGAGGAGTCACGTAAAAGAAATTTATGCCCCAGGGTAGGGGGGAGGAGTCACATAAAAGAAATTTAAATGTGGGTGAGGTTAACAAAATGAAGCAAAGAAAGAAAAATATGTATATTTTGAATAAAGTTCAGCATATACAAAGATAGAGTAGAAAAAATTTAAGAAGAATACAAGAAATGCAATTAAAAAAATGAAATAAGGGAAAAAAGGACCACAAATTTGAAAAAGAAGGGAGAAAAATGTAACATAAAAATACAGTCATTTATTTAAATCTGTCATGTCACAAATAACACATCAATGGAATAAAAATTGAAAGAAAATCCATTCGTTTAAAATTAATAATAGATCTTGATTTCACTGAACCCATCTATTCAGGACTCTCACAAATTGGCTAGCTAAATATTAATTCATAGATTTATCTGCGTATATAAACATTGAGACAGATACGAAAGAGAGATTAAAAATTACAGATTAAGAATATGGATAACCTCGTCATTTTAAATACTAACTAACTTCTTGTGATATCTTGGGACCCCATTAATTCTTTCTTATCAAGGCATTATTTTATCCATAGTGGCCTTAAGAGTTCTGAAGATTTACAGGATGTAAAAAAAAAAAATTAAGTACAATTTACATAGCTTACAAAATATTCTTTGGAAGAGTTCTAAACCTATCTCTTTCCTAGTAAAATACTCCAGTTTTGAGAATCTCGATGTACCATAACCATTTCCTGAACAGTATAGAGCCAAATTTTTATTTTTCAATAAAGACACAATTATAACTTAAGGAATTTCTGAAACCTGTAAAAAATTTGTGTGTACAAAAACGGTATCTAATTTTAAATCTTTAAATACCACTGAAACACAAGTACAATGAAACCATACTGACTTTCAAAAAATCCAGAATGCGTGATTTCAGACATTAAGTATTGTAGATTAAAAAACTATATAGACACTCATTTCTTAGACGTGAAATTAAATATAGCATTATTTCTTGATTCTGTTCTAAAAGCAAAGATGTGAAAAATGCAGAGGCACAAAGGACGCAAATAAGTCTTATACATCAGATAGCTCCTCTTGAAATCTAGCTGCCACATCAGACAGACATAAGCAAAAGGTGCTAATGAGGTAAAACTGTTGAGCTTCTTAAATTCACAAGAGAGAGACATGAAGATTTTATCTTGCCAAACAATTTCCATATTATGTTATAACCTAAAGACTCAGTTCTTTCACTCAATTTCATTTTTATCCTCTCTCAATATGTATATAAACTCTACTTAGCTGCTGATTTTCTAAACCAGCTTTCTATTGCAGCATTCCATCATTAAACTACTTACATTTTATTTCCAATGTGATTTAAGTATCAATCTTTTTATATTATAAATGGCACCAAATATTATGATCAATATTTCATACATACAAAAAAATATGTCAACTAATCAAATAAAATGGTAAGAAGTATCAATTTACTGTAACAAGATTAACTAAATATATATTTTTTGAATTAGTAAAATGAAAGATAATATCAAAAATCTCTTCTCTATAAAAAGAAAATAAAAATGCTATCTTATTTCTGTTTTAAATATTTGTTTTATGATAATGTTCCGATACAAAACACAAATATATATATGCATATATATGTGTGTATGTTTGTGTATATATATATTTTTTTTATTTTGCCTTGAATCACTTATTGATGACCTATTTCTGGACAATATATTCTAGTAGGATCCTCCTAGCAAGTAAAAGCAAGCAGAATAACAGGATCTTTCAAGATGATAAGCCAAGCAATTCAGCCTTTGTCTGTACAAAGTCCAGAGTACCACAAATATTATTAAAAATGCAAGCCAAGCAGCACTTGGCAAGACAGCTTAATAGTTACTGCTTCAGGTGATAAAGTATGTGCATAAGCATCTTGTTTCTCTGAATATTCTCAATTAAGAAGAGGGAAACTATAATTTTCATTGAATTCAGAAACTGTCATGGTGAGATTTTATTTATTTTTCTTTTCAAGTACCCAAAATATAAATGATAACTCACATTTTATATTTCTAGTGAGCAAATAGAATTAGTTTAATTTAAATAATTATGGCCATAAGTCATTCAGAGAATAACACGGGTAATATATCCATCTCCAATATCTGCTGTCATTGAGACACATATACTAAGAAATGGACAGGAATATTTTATTTATTTTAGGCTAGCTATTTGAAATAAAACTTTGAATTTTTCTAAGCTTTCTTTCCCCTTTAATATGAAGAGAATATCTTGCTGTCCTCAGCAAAAATCAAATATGAAAAAAAAAAAAAAAAGAGGGTGAAGGGAAAGAAGTAACACTCACCAAGAACTTTAGAATGTGGCAGACGTATTCCCAGACACTTTTACAAATGTCATGTACAGGATATTACAGTAACTTAATAAAAGGCACTGATAGGAATCAATATTTTCTGTTCATTTTTCTTGGATTTTCCATGACTTCATGATTTAATAAAAATATTTGCTGATCCTTTGATTACTGGAAGTGGTGAGCCTGGACATTTTGGAAACATGGATGGCTGAATGCGATATGATGGCTGTAGCTCTGCTCTTTAGGTCTAGCAGTTATTCAACGCCATCCCCTGAGCCCATTCATTTCCCTATGTTTATTTCCTCCTTATTGCCCATTCTTTCCCGTTAAGAATAAATAACTGGTTACACAGCTTGGGTTCACTTGATTTATCTCCCAGATTCCTAGGGTTACTCCTTTTCCCTCAGGGCTCTGAAAATTCCATGTCAGTTGCATTCGAAACCCATTGCTGGCCAGGCATCTCACATCAGCCACATTCATCAGAGAAGGGTCAGGGGAGGAAAGAACGTACTTTCATAACCATATGTGTATCATGGAGTTACAAATTTTTCCCACCCAAGCCGTTAGGAACTAGTTTCTTCCCAGCTGCCTCTCATTGCTCTCTTGGCCTTCTGGTATCAAGCTCCTGCTGCTTCCTACCCTGTTGGCATAGCTCTCATTTCCAGACCCCCATTTTTTCGTGAAGAACTTGAAAATACTGACTCACGACACATGGGCTGGACCAGAAATCCCTCTTACATTATGTCCCCAAATTCACAGTAGAAAGCGTCATGTGAATGAAGACAATTTTAACCTTTCAAGTTATTAGGGGTGCCCATTATCTAGTTCTGTTTTCATGATTATATTTCTATTTATCTTGATTCTATATTGAGAGTCACTACTGAGGCTAAGATGCAGTGGTAAGAAGCTTTGGAGTAGACACTTGAAAAAAAATGCCACTGTATTGGTCTTGTATAGAAGAAAAATACAAGCCTGAAGCCCTAGTTTTAGTCCCAGCTCTTATAATCTCTAGATATATAAGCTGAGATCCAATCTCTGGCATACCAACTATGCAAATCTGTAATGAGAATGAAAACTCTCTATCCTAGGCATCTAATATTCAATAAAGAACATCAGGAAGGGCCTTAAAAGAGCCAGCCCTGTTGTTCATTTTAGAAATAAGAAATTGAAGACCAGATTTAAAAAAGGGTTTACTTAAGCTCACACAAGACCAAGCTGACCACCTGGGCATCTCCTCTGCCCATATCTTCCTTTGTCTTCTTGTCAGCACGTGTTTGCCTCAAAGTGTGGATTTGTGCATGGGATTCCTTGATTCATTGCATTAATTGCTACTCAACATTTTTTCCAGACATCATGTAACTATAAATAAGTCTGTTTTTTTTCTTTTGCTATATATTTTAATACTCAACCCCAATATAAGGGAGAAGCATGCATGATTTTCTTATCATTGACTATATCTTACAGTCTGATGCAACAGGGCAGAGTAGGGCACTTGATATATATTTTTAAATGAGTGAGTTAGTGTCAAACATATACATATGACTTCTCAATTCAGAGATCCCACTAATTTGAAATAATTCAAACATAGTGAATAAATAGTTAAATGTTTTGTGCTATCTTGAAAACAAGAAAATACATTTTCTTCTTTGTAAATCGTCAGAATTTTATAAGAGCAAATTAGAAAGGTTTATAAAAGCAGATTTTTTAAAAAATTAGCTTGGCAATATTTAATTAAAACCACTAAGTATTTATTTAAAGACAGTGTCTTATTTCCATTATTGATACAATTTTTATGAGCTTAGTTTTACCTATTAACCTGTTGAATGATTTTCACTAGCATTACATTTCACTAATTATAACTGATAACTTAGTTTATTTTATTTGTGAGCCTATGTTTTCAAAATAAGTTTTTATTTTGTCACTCAGTAGCCTTCTTCACCATTCTGTGTAAATCAAAAGCCCGAAATATAGCATATCAGTTCAAGGAACTATGGACATATTTCATATTTCAGTCAAATAATGTTAGGACCATCTTAGGACTTTCCTTTGCAGAACGACATAAAAATCTGGCAAGGAATCAATTGCCTGCAGCTTTACTCTGACATGACCAAAGTATAACTTTCTTGGAAGACCTTGTTTATCAAATAACTGCCTCTTTACATACATGGAAAGCTGTTCTTCATGCTTTGAGTCACATTTTTTAAATATAATATCTTCTCAAGTTCCTCAAAGCTAAGTAAATTATAGGTTTTAAATTTAATTAAAATATTTTTATATACTATTTATTGTGATTTTCATTGTGCAAATGTGTGTGGTATGTTTTGTTTCACTCACACTGTTTTGCTAACTTTACTGAAGGTATCCTGATTTCAAATAACTATTCACTGATGTTTTTTAAAAAGATGTAAACCTAAGACTGAAAGTCATAAAAACCCTAGAAGAAAATCTAGGCGATACCATTCAGGACATAGGCATGAGCAAAGAATTCATAACTAAAACATCAAAATCAATGGCAACAAAAGCCTAAATTGACAAATGAGATATAACTAAACTAAAGAGTTTATGCACAGCAAAAAAAAAAAACAAACAAACAAACAAACAAAAAAAACTATTATCGGAGTGAACAGGCAACCTGCAGAATGGGAGAAAATTTTTGCAATCTATCCATCTGACAAAAAGCTAATATCCAGAATCTACCCCCCCAAAAATACAAAAGCAAACAAACAAAAAACATCAAAAAGTGGGCAAAAGATATGAACAGACATTTATCAAAAGAAGACATTCATGCAGCCAACAAATATATGAAAAAAAGCTCATCATCACTTGTCATTAGAGAAATGCAAATCAAAACCATAAAGAAATACCATCTCATGCCAGTTTGAATGGCAACCATTAAAAAGTCAGGAAACAACAGATGCTGGAGAGGGTGTGGAGAAATAGAAACACTTTTACACTGTTGGTGGAATTGTAAATTAGTTCAACCATTGTGGAAGACACCAGCAATTCCTCAAGGATCTACAACCAGAAATACCAATTGACCCAGCAATCCCAATATTGGGTATATATCCAAAGGATTAAAAACCATTTTGCTATAAAGACACATGGACACACATGTTTACTGCAGCACTGATCACAATAGCAAAGACATGGTAGTATCCCAAATGCCCATCAATGATAGACTGGATAAAGAAATTGTCACATATATACACCATGGAATACTATGCAGCCATAAAAAAGGATGAGTTCATGTCCTTTGCAGGGACATGGATGAAGCCAGGGGGTAGGCGGCTAGGGGAGGGATAGCATTAGGAAAAATACCTAATGTAGATGATGGGTTCATGGGTGCAGCAAACCACCATGGCACGTGTATACCTGTGTAACAAACCTACACGTTCTGCGCATGTATCCCAGATCTTAAAGTATATGTTAAAAAACAAAGCAGTACCACTTTAAGATTTTAGAAAGTGCCTGGCGCCTGTAATCCCAGCACTTTGGGAGGCTGAGGCGGGTGGATCACGAGGGCAGGAGATAGAGACCATCCCGGCTAACACAGTGAAACCCTGTCTCTACT